>NC_072735.1:89773863-89878495 GCF_026930045.1 Uloborus diversus
CTTGGTGTTGCATTTTCAATGTCGAGCAGTGTACATGCTTTGTTGGTATCAAAATTTTCGCCTCGTAATGATTTCTTAATTTAAGGAAACAGCCAGAAATCACTGATGTAAAATAATTCTGTGATTCCCCTTCATGATAATAGCAGCAGTGTTGATCATTGTCTCTTTGATGAACGTTGACAGTATCCCTCACGTACAATATCTTCCACATTTTACCTGCCTTTTTTAAAAGCTTAATGGCATCAAACATTGCTTCATCATTGAAAACTTCACGTATCATATCAAAGATCTCCGATGCTGATTTTCGCAGACGAAAACAAACTTTAATCGCATAACTTTGTTCCAACGACGCTTCTGTTTCGACAACTGGCTGCGTCTTGTAGGCACCCGCCAACAGGCATCAAGCACGTGATACTCAAGAACTCAAATCTGTATGTGACAACTATCGGTAGCTTTTGTTAATACAGACAACAAACATTTTTCATGCCACAGAAATTAATATTCCGATGAGTAGTTTCGCGGCAGTAAAATTAGTCTTATTACTTGTAGGCGCCCTCCGACAAGCTTCAATTCAATCACTTGATACTCAGGAACATGAGTCTGTACACGCCAACTATCGGAAGCTTTTGTTAATACAAACAACATAAATTTTTCACGCCAAAGAAACTAACATTCCGATGAGTGATTTCGCGGCAGTAAAATTAGTCTTATTACTTATTGAACAGCCTACATACAGTTTCGGAACTCAAAAATTATTCTTGAAGAATATTTTTTTTTTTTAAATTTTCTCATTTTGCAGTCTCTATCTCCAAAAATCTTAACGAACAGAAATTTTGTAAACACATTTAGCACATTTTCCATACTGATATATATTTTGATAGGATATTGGTTAAAACATACATACGTGAAAAAAGTTTTGATTTATGACGTCAGAGTTAGTTTTCACGAATGAAAATTGGTATATTGATTTTGATGCAATTCCTCATAAGAAAAAAAAAAGATATAGCAAAGTAAACAAAAAAGAGTAGTTGTGTTGTGGATATTACTGCACACTAAAAATTTGTGGAGTTGCACATTCTTGCAATATAGGAAAAATGCAAGTAAATTATTATACTTTTATTGAGATTTCGTTTAAAAATGCAAAAATAAAATAACAAGCAACTATAACTTTATTTATTGTGAATAAAATGCTTATGAATGAAAAGACATCCGACAAAAGCTTTTGTCGGATTTATTTTCATTAATATCTTTTCAATAACATAGTTTCAAAGCTTTTTTTTCCTCCCGAAGGAATCAAATAATTTGTTCGAGCTATTTTCAAATTTTAGGATTTTCAAAACCCAATTGCTCCAAAGAGATTTTATTGAAATCTGGTTAGTGTCATTCCTTTAGTTTTTGAGATATTACCATTTTTTAGATATTTAGATTAGCTCTAACGTACTGTCATCAATCGGGTTTGTTAAAAGCTTGTGTTTCAAAAACAAATGGTCGTAAGTGTTTTTTTAACATATTTCTGGTTTATTTTTGTATTAAATTTCATTATGTTCGTTGTCTAATTTCTATATAGAAAGAGTAATCACGATCTGGAAATATGATCACTAAACCCATAATAATTTTCTAAAACATACCCTGAATGAGAATCATTTCTTTTCATTTAGAAATTAACTGAAATCTTGTGCCCAAAAGGGACTTAATAAATTTTTATGAGGCACTGATATTAAAGTATAATTCTTACAGGAGTGGATTAAAGTTTAATTGCTTAAGAAATTGTATGGATTAACAAGAGATCAAATTATTAAAAGATTGCCAAAGACGACAGTAATGTTCCTAAGTGGGGACTCATTAAATCCGCTCGTTATACTGACTACATAATTGTGTTTTGATCCATGTTTTCTTATAAACTTCTTTCTCAGAAATAAAATGAAATTATATTTATCTACATATACAAAAGCAAAAACTAGAACCTTAAATGATGCTCTTTTCTGCAGTAATTTCGGAAATCATATGTTATAATTAAAATCAAGGTTTTAAACCATTTTTGCAAAATACACTCAAGTAATTGAATTCCACTAGCAGTCTTAAAATAACGTGCGAATTTCATTACGAACCAAAGTATGACGCCTGAAAATCGTTAAGAAGTTCCACATTAATTAAGTTTTTCCGCTTAAAATATCCTTTATGTATCATTAGGGGATTCCATACTAAGTCATTTTAAGCTCTTTTCTAATCGAAACGCTCATGACTTAAAAGTCCACCCCAAGGAAATGGGATTCATTTATTGGTTCACGTATAAATTTCAAAAGAATATCTTCTGAACATTTTAAAATCTGTGTCGTATTATTGTAAAACGAGATTTTAAACATTTTTGCCGGAACTAATGTTGTATTAGACGGATTTGTTAACGACTATATCATAAGTATAAGGAAGTAATTATGGATAAATGGGATTCATATTAATGAGTTGAATATTTTATAAAATAATTATATGGCTTAATACGTGTTAATAGGCCGCAAAACTTATTACATTACACGGTAAAACGCAAGCCTGCAAGCCATCCCATTTAAATAATTTCATTTTATCATTTATCAACATATTATATGGCTTTTTAGAAAGAAACTACTACACGAAGCTGCGAAAGAAGTATTTTTCATGAGATTACAACTATTTCGTAAAAAAATTAACATTATTTATTCAGAAACTTGATTTTTTTTTTTTCATTTTGCCACAACTGAACGCTGTTCTGACTTAGAACTTACTTTTTATAAATTAACACCTTTTATTTTCATAAGAAACGCATATATTTTTTGTTTCTTTAGTTTCGTCTTTATGGTCCTCGGAGGATTTGTAAAGTATAATACTCTTTGTAGAACATGTTGCCATTTTGCCACATTTTTAAGTTTTAAAATGCTAAAAATATTATTTATTTATTTATTTATTTATTTTTTTGCACTGTGAGCACTCAATTAACAGTATATTAAAAGCAAGTACGCAGCAAACATTGAAAGTTGTTAAAGCCACAGAGCCCCCGGGTCAGCTGCTGTATTGTCGATAATACTAGATGTTATCGGTAATTCTGTGGTTTAAAGGTTAAGTACAGTATCTGCAGAAATGAGGTTATGAGATATTTGAAGAAACGCGTTTTGGATTTTATACTAACAATAGGGAAGTGTTGGAATTTAACTTTTCCTCATGTTTGATTATCAGAGTAAACCATGTAGGCAAGCTTGTACAGCTAACGTACAAAAATACGAAAAAAAAAGAAACATTAATTTGAACTTTGACATCTTTAATTCAATGTATGTTTTTTCGAAATTACGAGTGTGTGCGTGTATGTAGGCATGTGTGTTTGTGTGTGTGGGTAGTTGTGTGTATGTGTGTTTGTGTGGGAGGTATGTGTATGTCTGGGGAGTTGTGTGCATGTGTAGGTGTGTATGCATGTGTTTGTGTGTGTATGTGTAGGTGTCTGTATGTATGCGTGTGTGTATGTGTTTGTGTGTGTATGTGAAGGTGTCTGTATGTATGCGTGTGTGGGTAGTTGTGTGGTTGTGTGGGGGGGAGGATATGTGTCTGTGTGGGTAGTTGTGTGTATGTGTAGGTGTGTGTATGTGTAGGTGTCTCTATGTATACGTGCGTGTGTATGTGTTTGTGTGTGTAGGTGTCTGTTTCTATACGTGTGTGTATGTGTTTGTGTGTGTAGGTGTCTGTTTCTATACGTGTGTGTATGTGTTTGTGTGTATAGGTGTATGTGTAAGTGTAGGCAAGTAAGTGACGCAACCTGGAGACGGTTTTCGCTAGAGGAGCAGCGTCGTGAGACGGCCGACGGTGGTGCTGCAGAGGGAGGCGGGGGGGGGGGGGTAAAATCATAGGACATCAAAAACTGTCAAGTGAGAACAATAAGCAATCGTGATTGTTCAAAAAAAAGGAATAGAAAAAATTTCAGCTACTAGGCTTTACCATCCCACGGCAAAACAACACATTCGTGTCTTCAGTTAAAAGCTCTAAGGTCAGTGATCATATTAAGTGCAAATCACATATCTTTATATTCAAATCGAAAATGTTCACCAATGCATAGTTATTTTAATATTTACATTTAAGAAAACACTAAAAATTAAAAGTACAAGTTATTCAAATTGGATGAAAGAATTGTTAAAAGCAGCCATGTTCCCTTCTGACATGATTCATTTTATATTACTTTCTTGTTAAGGACATGCACGTAATTCACGTTTTAAAGGTTTTGCGTTATTCGTGAAATAAATTTAAAAAACAAATAAAAAATGAGCTGGCATAGTTCTCTAAAACATAATTTTAGAGAAAAAGACTGTATAAATGTCCTTCTTTCATTACGTAAACATTTGACAGTTAAAATCAATAACAATAATAAAATCTTATAATTTTCGAGAAACTAAACAATGTTTCAGTTTGGATAGAAAAGTTAAGATTTAATAAATAGTTGCTACAAAACATCATTGCTAGATACTATTCTGCTATTCCAATTCTAATCATATTTTTTTTCATTTTATTATCAATTAATTAATGCTAATTACTAGCAACAAACCGAAAAAAGTATTCAGAAAGACAGTAAAAAAACAAGTTTTAGAATGATATAAATTATGTTGTCCCAAAGAATAAAAGAAAGAAAAAAAAATCACAGAAGCAAATTATAATCTTTTTCAGCTAGTACATATAAAAAATTCTTTCTTTAAAAAACCTTTTGCAGTTTCGGACTTTGTAGAATGTTTTTGTAAGATAATCACTTAAACGAAAATCAATAGCAATTGAATATCGTTTATCTTGCTTTCAAAAGCCATACAACCTCTTAGGAGCTTAGTGCCTCTCAATTTTTTATGGATAACCGGTGTTTAATTATAAGAAGGGAAAAGTTTCTTAAAGTTTTAGTCCATGGCTCTTAGTGAACAATTTAGTGGTTTCCTACAAGAAACAACAAATCTTGTTTTGAAGAGAAGGAAGCCGTATTAATCATCGAGTCTCATATGTTTGAGGTGAATGATATAAAATTTGCTGTATAGTTTTTAGAACTATTTTTAGGGGAACGTAATATCTTATGTTGTCTACATTTATATACACTGTATGACCAAAAGTATTTGGACACTTTCCAAAATTTACATTTTTACGGATTTTTCTAGAAATAAATGACCAATTGCTTTGTATTTATTTTACATAAAAGGTATACTCCAGCTGTCATTTTCCAATAACAATTAAGTCCACTATTTATTTAGGGGGACCAGCAACAAATTGAGAAAAATAAAAGGTTTTTGATCATTTTTCATTGTAAATAACTGGGAATAAGCTATACATTTCAGAAATAAGTTAACACTAGAAAGACGGAAGCGGTCATTTTGACCGCAAACGATTTTCAAATGCTCATATTCGCTGCGTTTAATTTTCAAACTCCTTTTCCTTCATTGACTTTTCCTAACTATTTATTAAGATCTTACAACAGTATTTTTTTTTCTTTAGGAGTATTATTATAGTCGCTATAAATGTTTATACCTAGAAAGACGGACTACGGTCATTTTGACCGCTAAGTGAACCTTTCTTTATGCATCCGTTTTTTTCTTTTTTTCTCTTATCAGTTATGTGTACTATGGACTATTGTTAGTTGTCAGGGTGAGTAATCTTCTTTTGAGCCTGAGTAGTACCTGCTGGTCAGGTTTAATTCTTTGAACTGTTAGGAAAATGCGAAAAACCTGTTGGTTGCATGGTTTCAGTTTTCTGCTATCTGCACAATTGGCAAAGTTGAGAAAGGTAAATTTGAAAAGCATGTGACTGGACACATGAAATTATTTTGGGTCTAAAAAGAGTAAATATAAACAGGTAAATTCCAAAAATGTTTGCTGGAATTCTTTTGTGTACCAAAACATGTGCTTTGCTTGAAGCATTGACGTTTATTTTCTTCGATGATAATGAAGTGCTCAGTCACATAATTATCTTCATGATGCCGAGAAGAACCGTTGACAAGCAAAACTTATAGAAGCATTAATACCTGAAACTGTTGCAGATTTATCTAAAACAGATTATGGTTCAAATGAAGTCTGACTTATCTGAAGAGATATATTTCTAGCGGTGAGAATAGTTTGCTTTCATGAGATTATTGCGAATATTTTTCGAAGCTTAGATTTTCAGAAAAGGATTGTTCTTCTGAGTTAGAGTCAGAAGAAACCTCGCTAATAAAAACTGATGCTCAAAATATAAAACTCAGTGAAAGAAAAAGGGAAAAGGATCCGAAGCCGAAAAAAAAGGGGAAATTTAAAAAACAGAACTCCTATTTCTCCAATTTCCTCCAAGACACCTCACTAATCAATTTTGCTGCACATAAATACATATCTATCTCAGGAAAAAGATTAACATAGTGTGAAATTGACTATGCGGAAATAAATCTACGAGCATTTGTTCTGATTGCTAAAAAAAAAAAAAGAAAAAACTGTTAATGACTAATATACATGTGACGTGATAATTTCGAAATAATGTAAAAGATAGTAATGTACGGTATCTTGCGATATTTAAATATTTTTTTAAACCAAACACATGCATGGTTGATTATAGTACTTGTTAGTTATTACATGCTAAGAAAATATCCTCATTTTTGTACAAATTTGCTCTTTCTCAATGCCAATTGTGTAAAGCATGTGTGCATCACTTGATCAATAATAAAATTTAAAAAAAGGCTATCTGAGACTTATTTGCAGACTATATTACGATTAAATTGTTAAGTTAAACTCTGACATGATGAAACAAATCTTTTCTCTGGTTAAAAATCCGAAAGGAGGAATTTCCTATCTTTTTAGTATGGCGGTCAAAGTGACCGCTGCCAGTCTTTCTAGGTATTCGCAAAACGCCGTCTTTCTAGTGTTAAAAAACTATCAGGAATTTATTTTCATATTTTTGTGAAGGTATCTCTTATACCCACGATGATATAAGCGTTTCTTTCAAAAATGCAAATATTTTTTGAAGGTTTTCGGCTCATATCACGCAGAGTTCTCCGTCAAACGTTACGAAAGTTTCGGAATATTTGACAGCATATTAGAAAAACATAATAACAAAATTTTAAGTTAAAATATTAAAAATTAAATGAAATATGAACGTTAAAAAATTATTTTTAAACCACGCATGAGCGAAAGATAGCAATTTATAACTTTCTTAATCCAAAGCTCAGATATATCCTGCAACTCATAAAAAAACTTCACCTCAATGTTTTTAAAATTTAAAAAGTTATCAGCGATCTAATGAGTCGAATTTCTATAATTCTTGTATTGGCGACAAATTGTATGGGGTCGTTCGCAAATTGGCAACACTTTACCGTTATCGTTCCAGAGTGATTCATGATAAAAACGGATTTTTTGCGAACGATCCCTCACGATTCGCCGTCTAGCCAAGAATTATTAAAACTCGGCTCATTAGATCGCTGATAACTTTTTACATTTTAAAGATATCAAAATGGAATTTTGAAAAAAATATTGCATTATTAAATGCGCCATAAATAACACATTTTGATTACTTATTTGTTGAAATAAAAATCTATATTTTTATTTTTAATGAAAAAGTCGTATTTTTAATAAAAACTACCATTTCCTTATCACTTCCAGTGCATTCACTTTTTGATATTTTTTTAAAATTTAATGCCTATCTCTATAGATACCAGAGAGTGATAGGACCCTCCAATTTGGAAAAAAAAAATAACTAAAAATAGGTTTTATGGGTAAAAGCTAAAAAAGAAAAAAAGCCCCGAAAAACACCCCCTAAGTTTCCTTGAACATTATTTCAAACCCACATATTGTTTTCACAGTTTTTCAGCGATTTAAAGTACAAATTGCGGATTTAGGAAGAAGAACACTGGGGCTCTCTAAATTTCTCAAAGTCTCAAAATCGATTTTTTTCGAAAATTAGGGTATTTACCAACTTTCAATGGCACTTAGCATTTTTACGGCAAAAGTTTAGAATACTTTATCATCTTCCAAAACACATAGAAATACCTTATCGACTATTTTATTTTACACACGAAGAAATAAACAACGATTATAGCAAGGAGGACATTTTTTTCTCAAATACAAGTTATCATTTCATTAATTAAAAAAAAGAATGATTAATATCTTAACAATAAATGTTTCAATTATTTTACCAAAATACTAATTATACATAGATAGTAGACGATCCAAGTTCCTTCAGAATTAACAAAAGGAATTCAGTTCAGGTTTTTTGTGGGGTTTTTTCATTTTTTGAGATATTGTTCAATTTTCCAAGGACTGGGCAATCCATTTAATCAACGCTAAAACAGTCAATGCTTATAAAATCTCTGCTAAAGTCTTTTTTGCATCCGTTCATGACAAATTTAGGGATAATTATTTTAAAGTTTTTTGCCTGCTCAAAAACGCATAACTTTTGTGCAATTTTGGCTTTTTAGACGCTAACAAAAACATGTTTTTATCTCATTTGAATTTGATGTTTTCTATGTTTGCTATAGTTTGCAGTTGTAGGAAAGTTTCCAAAAAGGTGTGCTTTTAAGATGCATTATTTCTTCTAATGCGCGTAGGCATTTCTCGAGTTAATAAAAACAACTATTTTTACTTCCTTTTACAAAAAAAAAAAAAAAAAAAGAAGTATTGTATTCGCGAAAAAAAATTCTCTCAAAATTCGGCCTTAATTTCCATTTTGCTCACCCCCGAATTAACGTTGAGTTTTTTTTTCAATCCGACCACTCGCGGATAAGTGCCTAAGAATTTATAAATGCCCGAAATATCCATTTTGACATTCACCGAGTTAAATACAACGACTTTTCTCGTGACATCCTTATGTACGTATGTATGTTTGTGCCGATGTGCGTATGTATGTCGCATAACTCAAGAACGGTATGTCCTAGAAAGATGAAGTTTGGTACGTAGACTCCTAGTGGGGTCTAGTTGTGCACCTCCGCTTTTGGTGTCATTCGGGTGTTTCTAAAGTGGTCTTTCGCCCCTTTTTGTGGGGAAATCATTGTTAATTTCGATATATACACAAGTGGTGTTATATTTTGGCGACACTTGGCGATATATCGCCAGTTTTTTGTTCGCCAAGTTTTGTCGCCAACTTGTTGACAAATTTGGCTATTTTTTTAAATCTGGTTTCATTTTGTCCACTGGTGGTGATATTTAGAGAGTAAACTATTGCATCACATTAAAATTGCCAATAATGGGAAAATGACATTAAAATTGGAGTAAAAGGAAGTCATGTGATGCACACATCAGGTCGTTAAATGGACGTACAAGGAAATAAAAAATATGTATGGACTCCGCACCTTAGATTTTATAATTCTGTTTTATGACACATTTTTTTAAAGGAAATACATTTAGTTAATTTAGTTTAATACTTCCTTTTCTTATAAAACAGATAGAAATACCTTACCTACTATTTTATTTTACACGCAAAGATATAAGCAACCAATGTAGCAAGGAGACCATTAAAAGCATAATAAATCGGATTCACGATTTTCTTTCTCCAAAACAAGCTTTTTCTTTGCTTGCAGACAAACAACCGTGATTAAAGCTCCCTGACCCGAATAAATTTCAAGAGTTCTTAGAACGTCCTGGATTGTCACCCTTCCACTCCACAACAATCGGCTTCAATTTCTGACGGGATATCCCTGCTGGAAGACAAAATTCCGGGAGAGAATGACGACAGAAAGTGCCCATTTATCAAAAAAGAAGATATCCCTCGAGATTTAGTTCATTGATTTCCACCCAGAGAGATCAAAAATAATCTCGGCCAAAACTCGGAAAAGTGTGAACGAAATAAAGAAGGATGAGTTCAATGATTCTTCCCGTTATTGTATGAATGGTAAATATATTTACCCCTATTATTTGAAGCAGGAAATTAAATAATAATGCATTTTAAGTGGTCAGATAGTGGTATTTTGCTCATTTCTAAAATTCTTCTTTATTGCGCATTATGTTCTTGCTGGAGCTGGAACCGATGTAATTTGTAATGTTTCTATAATAGAGACTTTCTGGAATGATTTTTACTATCATTTTGTAAGCAACTTTTTACAATTATTTAAAATTGCTCTTCAAAACACGTGAAAATAAGCTTCGATAAGGGTATTTTTTCATATGTTTGTTGTAGGCTATTTGCTCCTTTTCCCCTTTACTGAATAATATGTCAATTTTGCACAATTGCAGATAATTTGAAATACTTATGATATGCTAAGCTGAAATTTCGATAATATGTGTCCAATGATAGTGCTTTTGATACAATATTATTGGATGCCTGTTTTATCTATATTACATACCATTAGGGATTAAACTTACAATATAATTAAGTATTTTATATGCTAAACTGATGAAAACTTAGTTTCCTAATTGAATATTAATCTTGAATTTGTCATCTCAGTTTTGTATGTATATCTTACCTCTAAAAATATTTGAATGAAATCAAATATAATCTTAGGTATTTATGATTTAAAAACAGTTGTTTCCCAAGGATAAACAACGATTAAAAATATATATATATTTTTCAGAAATACTCTATGTTTCTCTGATTAGCAATCGATGATTGCTGGTAAAGGTCATCACATAATTTGTTGATTTCAAAAGAAGCAGTAATTTTGAATACTCCACATGATCTTGTTATTGTTGTCATATAAAACATTTTCAAATTGCTATTTGCAAAATGTTAAGCAAATTTTTATCGGTAATATAAATTTCTTTATTCGTTGTTAGCTTTTACATCTGATTGGTTTTTAAATAGTATAATTCTAATATTTATGTCGATTGTGTGTTCATTAAAAATCGCTACTAATGATATATTTTACTCACTTATTTTGGGACTCACATGTTTTGTATTATTTTTAGGCAAAACTATTTGAATGAACAGCGTTTTAAATTACCGTTGGTTCAGTTTATTTAAAAAAAATAATAATTTTTCAATTGTGCTCTAAAATAAAATAGCGACTCCTAAGTGCAGCAGCAATTGTACTGTATAACATAAAACATTCTTCTCGAATATTTGCGGAATATATGCTGTCATATCTTAATCTTAAGTTTATAGTTTGAAAGTTCTTAATGATTTCAAAACAAAAGTTAGCAACACCTTTTCCTAAAACCGTCTCGCAATACCGTGCTTTTCCTGCCTGGAGCGGAATCTCGCAAAAATGTCCTTCCTTGGGCACCTTCCCAAGAAACAACAATAAAGGTTTTATAGTTTGAGATCTTATAAAATTCTTGTCAAAGACATCTGGATTTATTCCTAAGGGCAAGATAAAAGGGAAAGCTTCGATAAAGCGTTCATAAGTTCTTTGGCTTCCAGATAAAATTTCTGAGGGAAGAGGATGTTGTATTTTTTAATTTAATTCTGCATTGTTACATTTTGTAATATTGTTTGCATACAGCCATGCTTCTATGAGATATATTGATATTATTATTGTTTTATTTTGTAATTTTACCGGAGCGACAAGGTCTATGCATCGTTTTTTTTTTTTTTTGAGTTTAAAAGGAAATCAAGTTTTTTTTAAAAAATTTAGAATTAGGATTTATATATATATCTCTTTACATTACAGAAATCGAGCCATACGATGCTTTGTATGGTATCAGACAATGAGGTGAGTTTTAGAAATAAAGGTATGCTTGAAATAGCCATGGAGCTTTGCAACTTAAAAAGTAAAGTGTTAGAAACGCTTTGTATTCATTCCTATTTTACTGCTGCAATGCATTTTTTTCCTTACTAATTAGGTCGCAAATATACATTGAGATTTATAAATGTCCATGTTAAATATATTATTAGGCTATATACAAAAACTAACGCTTTTGATATTGTCAGATACGATTTTTTTTTTTTTTTTTTTGTTTTAAACAATTAGAATAAGTTATGCATTTGCTGTTATTTTTTAAAAGTGAATTTTCTCAAAACACTTTACAAAGCTTTTTTTAAATATTAGTTGCAAATGCTCTAATATAAAATACAATTACGTAGAATAACCTATTAATTTATCTGTTTTGTGTTAGCGTATTCTTTTGAATCGTTTGGCATCAGTTGACTGCATATGAAGAAAAGTAATTTATGTGCATATAAAAATACTAAATTTAAAGTAATCCTCGAAAATGAAATTGAAAAAGCAAAGAAACAAACTTTTGCCTACATTTTTTGTTGCAAAGTCGGAACGTCTTCATTCAAGAAAAAAGGAAACAACTACTTCTCATAAGATAAATTATGTTACCAAATAATTAGGAAAAATTACTAATCAAGTTAAGGCTATCAAGTTTTTAATCGCTGAAGAAGTATTACAAATCGGTAGGGATTTCAGAAATCATATTTTTTTATTGATTAATGAAATTAATGTAAATTTTAATTTACCATCATTCGATTTTTAGGCAATGTAAGAGCTTTCAATATCCATTCTATACGATACGTCCATTTGTTAACGACCTTTTAAAACCTAAATAGTGAGAGAAAATCTACTTAAAGTAGGAAATAATTAGTTTTGAGGAAAAAATCTTGCACTAAAATTGATTTAGTAAATCTCTTTATCAAAAAAAGAATGCAAATTGCCGGTCACATTTTTTTTTCCCCAAAATGACGCGTTTATAGAATTTTGAATTAACTGTAAGTATTTTTTAAAAATGCATTAAAAAATCACAATATTCAGCTCTTTTAGCAGTAGCATAGAACGAAGATGTTTCATCGTTGCCTACCTTTTCATTTGTTATAATGAAATTACAGTTTAATCGTAACATACAAATTACATGTCACCTAAGATAAAATTCACACCTTTAAAAAATTATCCATATATATAAACGTTAACGAATTTTCCATGTGAGTGTGATCAAAAAGTGTTATGTACCTAAACGATTAACTGGCTAGAAAATGAGAGCTAAAACGTGCGAATCCTCCTGGAATGAATATCTAAATCGGCATTCCCCTTCACATTACAGATTATTTCCAAATATTTTTCTTTCTGCCTCGACCTAATCTCTCTAAGTCTAGGTAACCAGGCAATAATCTTGCGTGGCAAAGTTGGTAAAGCTGCTAATGCGGTAGGATTTCTATGCACCTGTATCATAGAATATTTCAACTGTAATATTTTAAGGATTTAATAGCTAAGGTGAGTCAGAGTTTGTGGTCAGTTTTGATCACAAGTGTTTTTCAACAGCACTTTACTTTTTATTGAATATGTTATTACTAGTCGACCCGTGCGGAACTCCGCACTATGCTTCGAATCGTTTCATAAGGCATTTCGCTTTTTAAAAATTTCAAAGGAAGAACATTATGAAGAAGAACCGAAAAAAAGTAGGCGCAGAAGAGAAGGTAGGTAATTTAAAGACATCAGTAACGAAACCTCGTTAAATACAACGCTGTGATAATTTGATCATCGCTCACCTTTTGGCCGTACATATTTTCAATGCAAACATAAATATCATTAAAAGTGGCTGAGTAGTGACTCGTGAAAAAGCAATATTTGTGCATGTGAAAAAACAGGTTGTGGCAAATACAGTCCTGCCCCTGTGAGCATCTGACAGGAAAAAAAAGAAACATTAAAGAGATATTTATTGGAACGGATTCGAATTGGCGCCATTCTGATTAACAGCCCGACAACCCAACAAACCTAGCAATTGCGCCTTCCTTTTCGAAAACTATTCATTGAAGGAATGCGTGGTAAAAAACAGCAAAAAAGCTTTTTGCCAAAAAAAAAATAGTAATAATAAGATCATGCTTCTATATTTTGTCATTAACCAGCATGATACGATTTAAAAATATTCGTAAAGCATGGAATTTGATTAAAGAAGGACGAAGATCTCACGTAGCGATTGAAATAAGCATTTTAGAGCAGTAATAATTTAGATTGAATATAAGTGTTTTTATCTTTGAATATTGAACTATTTCACATAGAAGATTGCTTTTACCGTTACGGCTTAAATGCCCGCACATGTTTCTCTTGTAATCGAACACTTAAAATTCAAAACCAAAACCAGTTGAACTGAGTCAGTTTTTTAAGTGTAGTTTTTGAACGTAGACAAAATTTATTTATTTATTTTTTTTTTTTAGCCGAAAGCAGAGGAATAGAAAATGATTTCTTGCTAATGAAGTTGATAATAATTTTAATGCTTTATATCGTATTTGCGTGAATAAAAAATTAAAGGTTTACTGGGTAAAACTCATAGTTTTAATTTGGCGTAGTATTTTTTCATTTGTACAAAAGGTTGAACACTGCTATTAGAAACATCTACATTTCAGCATACAATGGAAATGTTTTTCTGCACAAAAAGGATTTCCTATAGGTAAATCTAATACTTTTTTATGATTATATTATGCTGAGTGATCTGGATGTAGTCAGAGCTTAAAAAAAAGGAAGAACACCCTTCGATTAACAGTCAACTTATCTGAATGATAACTGTAGCTTGCATAAAGGAGTAGAAACACCAAGTAGCATTCCCACTGCATTAATTTTATTACGTGTGTATGTTATGAGTACATGTAATGCGTAATACTAATATACATTTGATATTATGTCGGATAGCCCAAGCTTGCCCGAAGTTCAGATAGTTTATAGCCGAACGCTCTACCGAAAAAAAACTTATCAATTAACCGCCGAACTATTGACGGAAGATCAAATTTGAGTAATTTTTTGAAATTATGTCTATTTATGTCTAGTAAATACAGAAATAAAATAAAATTTCCAGAAAAAATTTTTTTTCTATGTTTTTCAGTGTGTTCCATTTTTGGAACATTGGCGCTTTGCATGAAGTTTGTTTTCTTTTTTTTTTTCAGAGAATTTTTTTAAACTAAGAGGTTTTGAATGCGGTTTTTATCTTAGCATACTTTATTACGGAAAACATAATATTTTAAATTGCATTTATGTACATACCAGAATTCAGAAAATCCAATACAGAAATATCTAATGCCCATGATATGAAAGGAAGCATTGCTGTTGAAGTCGTTAGTCGCAATGGAAACATTTCTTAGTCGTATTTTTTTTGCACACCGCACAACGTCCTTGGGATGCAGATACAATATAATGTCCGTCAGACATTCTTGATTGTTTATGTAAATGACAACGAGGCCCTGGATGACTTTCCACTCGCACTTCTCTTCTTAGGAGGTGAGTTGTTATTTTTCTTCGGAACTCTAAATGCTTCATCTTGACTTCATATAACTCACAATGAAGTAACCAACTAGCTACATATGAAATATTCAGAGCATTACTAAAAAGATTCCACCACCATTATTTACTCCTCAAATGAGGTCTGTATTTCCCTAAAAGTTTATCCAAGACATCCACACCCCCCCCCCCCCATTCCTTCATTGTATCTCTTGATAAGATGAGGTTGTGGCACATCTATCTTGCATTTCTGCTTATTTGAGTAACGTTTTACAGATGCAAGTGGCTCATGTGTATAACAATTAGATGCTACTGTAACCACTGCATTATCATTCCAGCTGCACATGTACACTGATCCATCAGATTGATAGTCAAAATTTCCTCGATCTTGTTTAGAAAGGGTTTTTTTTTTTGGATTTCAGTGGACAATGGCCAGTTCGGTTTTCACGAATTGTTCCTGTTGCTCGTACACCTTTTTTTTTGATAGCTGAGAAATTAAGTCATATGATGTAAAAAAGTTATCAAAGTAGACGTGTCAGTCAAAACTGATAATAGATCATTTACAACTCTGGATCCTAATTGCACATCAGGGGATCCTTCTTTTTTGCCTGAATAAATCTCCATGGAATATGGGTATCCACTTGAAGAGCACATCATCCAATTTTTGAAGCCGAATCTTATTGGTTTTCCTCTAATAAACATTTTACATGAATGCCGAACGTAGTAGGGAACCATAGATTCATCTATGCTCAATTTTTCATGAAATACACCAAATTGTTGAAGGTTTTTACACAATTCTTCGTAAATAGCGTATACTTTTCCAAGTTTGTCATTTTGTTAATTCATGGTTGTCCATCAAATGAAAGTTTTTTTTTTTATTTTTCGAAAACGATTTCGAGGCATAACTGTTGGTAAAATTGGCACATATGTATCTTCTGCACTGCTCCAATACATATCTCCAGAAGGAACGGAATGGTACCCACTCAATAGCAGCAAACCAAAAAATTGTAGAATTTCATCTCTGTCAACATCTATTGATTCTCCTTTTTGCAATGCATACAAGTTTGTTATAATTGCTATGTGTTCAACATACTGCAAAGGTAAAATTTTTAAAAATAAATCAATTGGAGATAAATCCACTATATTCGGAAATGTGTGTCGAAGCGGTTCAATACTTTCTGACGAAATCAGTTTCTGAAAATTAGCTTTCTTCTCCCAAGTTAAATCCATTTTCATTCTTTTTCTACTTTTATTTCCTGATAATTCAAACTTTTTCTTTCTTTCCGTTTTCATTCGCTTTTTACTTTTATTATCTAATGATTTCAGACTTTGTTCTTCCTCCGATTTTTTTTTTTGTTAAATTTTCACGAGAGTTGGCGGAAAAAATGTCCACCTGTCCACATACATCAATTGGTGTAATAGGTTGTAACTCGTCTTCTAGAATGTCTTCTTCCTCAGTGATACTGCCTGGTTCATCAGGGGGTAATTGGCACATATCTACTTCTGACAAATCCGAATCTGACAATGTCTCTAAATAAGCCACAGCTTGTTCTACAGTAAGAAATCTTGCAGACATTTTTTAACATTTATGAACAGTTGGTATACGTCAAACAGAATTTCGTTTCGCTCGAAAACAAAGCTAGCGAATTATTGAACTGCATTTTAAATATGAAGAATAAAACGCTGACTAATATTATTTTTTATTATTACGTCACAATGCAGCTGTCTGAGCAGGTGTGGATTCGGAGCCATATAGTCCGTCAAACAGTAGACTGTTATTATTTTCTTTGCTAATGAAACGTCATATCCTTTCAAAATATAAACTTACTTGGTTTTGCCAACAACTACATCAGAGTACATTCAAAATGAGAAGAAAAGAGAAACATATATAACGAAAATTGAAATTTCCCCTTTGAAGTCAAACGATTTATTTCTTGGAAATTTGACTCCCTAAAAGCGCCAATGTTCCAAAATTGGAACATGCTATTTTGAAGGGGTACACCTTTTGGAAATATCATTGTACATTTCTACAAGCATTTTAAAATCATACATTGAAGTATTTTTCACAACCATAATAAATATCATCACATTTTCGGAAAAGCCAATTTTTGGTAAATTTTATAAGAAAAAGTTGCAAAAAGCTAAAAAAAAAACACGTATCTTTGAAAAATCGCAATAAATAATTGAAAATATATAAACAATCAAGCAGGAAATCAAAAAATACTTTGAAATAAGACTAAACTGTGTTAAAAAAAACTTGTTTATTTTAACGTTATTTCTTGGGAAAGTTTTCAGTTAAATATGATGTTCCATTTTTGGAACATTGACGGGTAAACGGTTTTAACGAAACAACTAATTCCAGTGCTTTTAAGTTTTATTAAAATATGAACACACACACACAGGCTTTTTTTTTGCCGAAAGCGACGTAAAAAATTGGAAAACTGCATTAGAACTTTGCAAAAAAAGTAGAAGAACTACAGGCTGCATCAAGGTTTTCAAACAGCAAGGTGCGTTTTCGAAAACTTGATTTTTCGACCGTAAGTCTATTTTTCGTCATTAGCCAGCCTGATAAGTTTCAAAATGAGAAGGGAATAATATATAAGATAAGATATTGAAGAGAAATGTTTTTCTTTTTGAAAATTTTTACAATTCGTTACCGCAGGCTGCTTGAACCGTTATGACTTAGATAGCAGCACGTGTTCATCATTTAACAGCACGGTTAAAATACAAAATAAATTTAACTATGCTCTATTTTAAGCGTAGCTTTTCGAATGTAGTTAAAATGTGATAAGCTATTTTTTTTTTTTTTTTTTTGCAAAAAGAAGAAAAAATATATATTTTACCCTTCAAATTGAGGTAGTAATTTTTTTATTTGTACAAAGAGTCAAAAACTCATTAGAAGAATATATATTTCAATATACGATGTATTATTTTTTCTGAACAAAAAATGATTCTATATTGTAGTCCGAAATCTTAAACCCGATACTTATATTTTCGCTTACATTATGCTTTAATTTTCTTACCAGAGCCAAAGCTTTAAAAAAGAAAAAAAAGTACAATTCCGAAGTAATTTAGCACAAAGTCACATCAAGTTTTCGTAACAGCAAGGAGCGTTTCCTTCTCATTTATTCTATTCCCTCATACTTGTTATTCACTTAATTAAGTGTTCATGCAATGCGCGATATTTCTCTAATTTTTTGATGCAGAATGTCCGGACGTGGGCCCGAACACTCATTCTCCAGGTTACGAGGAGAACGCTCTGCCGATCAAGCTATTCAGCTCTGTCGGTCATAGTGCAAGTTAAAGTTATAAGTTTAACCGAAAACCTCATTCTGGTTCTTTAAAACAGGTTTTTCGGCTGAAAAAAAAACAATTTTTAGACCGTGGGTCTATTTTTCGTCAGTAGCCAGCACCATAAGCTTTAAAACAAGGTGTAAATCAAAGAAATCGATCAAAAATTGAGGAAAATCTGGCGTAGAAACCAAAAACAGGCTACAGAAATAATATATAAGGACTAGTCGACCCGTGCGCAACTCCGCACTGTGCTTCAAATCGTTTCATAAAGCATTTCGCTCTTTAAGAATGTCAAAGGAAAAACATTATGAAGAAGAACCGAAAAAAAAGTAAGCGCAGAAGGGAAGGCATGTAATTTAAAGACATCAGTATCAAAACCTCGTTAAATACAACGTTGTGATAATATGATCATAGCTCCCCTTTTAATCGTACATATTTTCAATGCAAACATAAATGTCATTAAAAGTGTGGCTGAGTGGTGACTCGTGAAAAAGCAATAATTGTGCATGTGGAAAAACAGGTTGTGGCAAATACAGTCCTGCACATGTCAGCATCTGACGGGAAAAAAAGAAACATTAAAGATATATTTATTGGCACGTATTCGAATTGGCGCCATTCTGACTAACAGCCCGACACCCCAACAAACCTAGCAATTGCGCCTTCCTTTTCGAAAGCTATTCATTGAAGGAATGTGTAGTAAAAAACAGCAAAAAAGATTTTTGCCAAAAGAAAAAAAAAAAATAATAATAAGATCATGCATCTGTGTTTTGTCATTAACCAGCATGATACGATTTAAAATTATTCGCAAAGCATGGAATTTGATTAAAGAATGACGAAGATCTCACGTAGCGATTGAAACAAACATTCTAGAGAAGTAATAAATTTGATTGAAAATAAGTGTTTTTATCTTTGAATATTGAACTATTTCACATGGAAGGTTGCTTTAACCGTTACGGCTTAAATGCCCTCACATGTTTCTCTTTTAATCGAACACTTAAAATTCAAAACCAAAACCAGTTGAACTGAGTCCGTTCTTAAGTGTAATTTTTCGAACGTAGACAAAATGTATTTTTTTTCAGCAGAAAGCAGAGGAGTAGGAAATAATTTCTTGCTAATGAAGTTGATAATACTTTTAATGCTTTATATCGTATTCGCGCGAATAAAAAATTAAAGGTTTACTGAGTGAGTAGTTTTAATCGGGCGTAGTATTTTTTCATTTGCACAAAAGGTCGAACACTGCTATTAAAAACATCTACATTTTAGCATACAATAAAAATGTTTTTGTGCACAAAAAGAATTTCTTTAGGTAAATCTAATACTTTTTTATGCTTACATTATGTTGAGTGGTCTGGATGTAGTCAAAGAACACAGTTCGATTAACAATCAACTTATCCGAATGATAACTGTAGCCTGCATAAAGGAGTCGAAACACCAAGGAGCATTCCCACTGCATTTATTTTATTAGGTGTGTATGTTATGAGCACATGTAATGCGTAATACTAATATAAATTTGATATTATGTCGGACAGCCCAAGCTTGCCCGAAGTTCAGATAGTTTATAGCCGAACGCTCTACCGAAAAAAACTTATCAATTAAACCGAACAACTAAGTCCAGTGCTGTTAAGCTTTATTAAAATATAAACACACACAAAGGCTTTTTTTTTTTTTTTGCCGAAAGCGACGTAAAAAATGGAAAACTGCATTAGAACTTTGCTTTAAAAAATGCATAAGAGCTACAGGCAGCATCAAGGTTTTGAAATAGCAAGAGGCGATTTCGAAAATTTGAATTTTCGACCGTAAGTCTTTTTTTCGTCATTGGACAGCCTGATAAGTTTTAAAATGAGAGGGGATTAATATATAAGATAAGATATTGAAGAAAAATGTTTTTATTTTTGAAAATTTTTACAATTTGTTATCGCAGGCTGCTTAAACCGTTATAACTTAGATGGCAGCACGTGTTCATCATTTAACAACACGGTTAAAATACAAAATAAATTGAACTATGCTCTTTTTTAAGCGTAGCTTTTCGAATGTAGTAAAAATGTGATAAGCTATTTGTTTTTTAGCAAAAAGAAGAAAAAATATATATTTTACCCTTTAAATTGAGGTAGTATTTTATTTATTTGTACAAAGAGTCAAAAACTCATTAGAAGAATATATATTTCAATATACGATTTATTATTTTTTTTCTGAACAAAAAAACAATTCTATTGTAGTCTGAAATCTTAAACCTGTTACTTATATTTTCGCTTACATTATGCTTTAATTTTCTTTCCAGAGCCAAAGCTTCAAAAAAAAAAAAAAAAAAACGTGCAATTTCGAAGTAATTTAGCACAAAATCACTGAATGTTTTCATATCAGCAAGGAGCATTTCCTTCTCATTTATTCTATTCCCTCATAGTTGTTATTCATTTAATTCAGTGTTCATGTAATGCGCGATATTTCACTAATTTTTTTGTTGCAGATCGTCCGGACGTGGGCCCGAACACGTAATCTCCTGGTTACGAAGAGAACGCTCTGCCGATCTAGCTTCTCAGCTCTGTCGGTCATAGCGCAAATTAAAGTTATAAGTTTGACCGAAAACCTTATTCTGGTTCTTTAAAACAGGTTTTTCGACTAAAAAAAACAATTTTTAGACCTTGGGTCTATTTTTCGTCAGTAGCCAGCACCATAAGCTATAAAATTAGCCGTAAATCAAAGAAATCGATCAAGAATTGAGGGAAATTTGGCGTAGAAACCAAAAACAGGCTACAGAAATAATATATATGAGGATGAGATGGAAACGCTCTTTGCTGTTATGAAAACTTGATGCAACATGAAGCTTCATTGTAAGGCTTTTTTTTTTTTTTTTTTTCAGCTTTGTCTCCGGTAAGAAAATTAAAGCATAAAGTAAGCGAAAATATAAGTATCAGGTTTAAGATTTCAGACTACAATAGAGAATAGATTTTTGTTCAGAAAAAAGATAAATAAATCGTATATTGAAATATAGATTCTTCTAATAAGTTTTTACTCTTTGTGCAAATAAAAAAAATACTTCAATTTGAAAGGTAAACTACATTTTTTTCTTCTTTTTGTAAAAACCGAATAGCTTATCACATTTTTACTACATTCGAAAAGCTACGCTTAAAAAAGAGCTTAGTTCAAATTATTTTGTATTTAAACCGCGCTGTTAAATGATGAACACGTGCTGCCATCTAAGTCATAACGGTTCAAGCAGCCTGCGATAACAAATTGTAAAAAAATTCAAAAATGAAAACACTTCTCTTCAATATTTTGTCTTAAATATTATTCCCCTCTAATTTTAAAACTTATCAGGCCGGCTAATGACAAAAAATAGATTTACGGTCGAAAAATTAAGTTTTCTTAAACGGCCCTTGCTGTTACAAAACCTTGATGTAGCCTGAGGTTCTTATGCAGATTTTTTTTTTCTTTTCAAGCAAAAGTTCTAATACAATTTTCCAATTTTTTACGTCGCTTTCGGCAAAAAAAAAAAAAAAAAAAAAAAGAATAAATAAATAAATAAATAAAATTAACCTGTGTGTGTGTGTGTGTGTGTTTGTGTTTTTATTTTTTATTTTTATTTTTTCTTTCTTTCTTTCTTTCTTTTTTTTTAAATAAATCTCAAAAGCACTGGACTTAGTTATTCGGTTAAACTGATAAGTTTTTTTTCGGTAGAGCGTTCGGCTTTAAAGTAACTAAACTTCGGGCAAGCTCTAGCCGCAAAGAATCCTGCTATGTGAAATAGTTCAATGTCCAAAAATAAAAACACTTATTTTCAATCTAATTTATTACTTCTCTAGAATGTTTGTTTCAATCGCTACGTGAGATCTTCGTCATTCTTTAATCAAATTCTTGCTTGACGAATAATTTTAAATCGTATCATGCTGGCTAATGACAAAACATAGACGCATGATCTTATTTTTTTCCGGCAAAAAGCTTTTTAGCTGTTTTTTACTACGCATTTCTTCAATGAATAGTATTCGAAAAGGAAGGCGCAATTGCTACGTTTGTTGAGGTGTCGGGCTGTTAATCAGAATAGCGCCAATTCGAATCCGTGCCAATAAATATCTCTTTAATGTTTCTTTTTTTCCCGTCAGATGCTCACATGGGGAGGACTTTATTTGCCACAACCTGTTTTTTATATGCACAATTACTGCTTTTTCACGAGTCACTACTCAGCCACACTTTTAATGATATTTATGTTTGCATTGAAAGTACGTACAACCAAAAGGTGAGCGACGATCAAACTATCACAACATTGTATTTAACGAGATTTTGTTACTGATGTCTTCAAATTACATTCCTTCTCTTGTGCGCTTATTTTTTTCCGTTTACTTTTTTCGGTTCTTCTTCATAATGTTCTTCCTTTGAAATTTTTAAAGAGCGAAATGCCTTATGAAACGATTCGAAGCACAGTGCGGAGTTCCGCACGGGTCGACTAGTATTTAAAATTTTAGTTATCAACGAAGTTGCTAAAAATGTTTGTTTTAAAAAACATTTCGAAACACATGCAAATAACTTTTTAGCATTATATGCAAAGACAACTTTGGAAATAATTTTAAAGATTCAATATAATTTCAACTTTAGAAAAGAACAAAAATGGTGCAATAAAATAATAAGCATAAAATTATGCATTAAACTTCCAAATGCAAATATACAATTTTATGTTTATTTGTATTTGTGAGTCAAACTTACATGCATGTTTTTACTTTTATGGACAGTATTACACACCTAAGCTCCTGATGTAATATAAAAAAATACTTCCCTACAACTAAGTTTAAATTACATTCCATTGAAAATTTTTATTATTTTATAAGTTATAAAAACATTCCCTAAAAATGCTTCAGTAATATAAAAATATATTTTTCAGACTTTACATAATAATCAATAGTTATATTTCTCAGGGTTAAATCGGACATTAACTGTGCAAAAATGGGTGGCGCAATTATTATTTCGCCAGTCTCCTTCAAACAACTTGCATGTCATTAACCTTCGGGAGAAGGGTTAGTTGGAGTAAATGGCAGAATGGGGAATTCTGCCAATATTCTACTACGTGTAATAAAATATTCTAGTACGTGTGTGGAGATTGTCTAAAAACAACTATTTATGTGCAAAAACTAGGCAACATATTTAGGAAATTGTGAGATTTTCACCTGTTTTGAGATTGTTTGTTTTAAGATGGCAGCCGTGAAATTGTTAACCAAAGTTATGTTATCTTACATTTTCATCTCCAGCTATAACTACAAACGTGAACCAACTGGTTTAAAATAGTTTTACTTTCACGAGTAATATTACGAAACCGTTTTTGTTGTGAATTTTTTCCTGCTATTTTCAGATGTTCGTAAATGTTTCAAATCGTTAAAAATTGACGAAATTTGAACTTTTTCTAACAATTCACCTAAAATATGACTTAAACTAAAGCTAACAAGGGACCTCAATATTGTAAAAAAAAAATTTCCACGTAAAAAGTAGATGTTTCATGTACTCCATACATACTATACTCGGAAACAACTGAATTTGTCTTCTTACTGTCTTTTAAAAATATTGGACTTCGATGTAAAATATACGTTTGCGTGCATTCTAAGTACATTTAGAGCGAACTTAAGTTTTTTAAGAACTTTTCAACTTGAATATTTTTAAATTACATTTAGAGATTTCAGTGGTCCGCATAAGAGTTTTAATAACTCAGGTTGGGCATCGTTGCTATAGAGCATCAAAAGCCTCTGAACAGACTGTTTTCATCACGGCTATCTGCGTAAATCAAATTTATAGAAAAGCAATTGACTGTTTCCATCTGTCTCCCAATCTCTATGGTTAATAAAAAAAAATATGAGTAAGAATTCGAATTTGCGATACTTATCCTGTTTTTGATTTGGCAGCTTTGAGTCACCTTTCACATGACCACGTAGATGTCACTCTAGTGCTAGTGTGTCCTCAATGAGATCTATAGCGCTGTATGGTTTGTAAAGGGAAAACGTTTGATTTATCGCATGATAAGTAAATTTTTATATCTGTTTCCGTAGTAATTGTTTTGTGAAAACTATAATAGTGGAGTGAATTCCCAAGTCTTTTAAATATCGAACAGCACATATTTTTTGCAACAAATCCCATAAGTTTCAGATTATTTTATAAAGCCCTCCCGAAAATAGTGTAATTTGATTTCAAATTTGGCGAATTGGAGCAAGTAGATGAACATTTTTTGGAGTAATTGTGCGAATTCGTATTTCTTTGACATTTTTTAATGAAGTATAAAACGTTACATGCATGCAATAAATAAATTTTCATGCTTAAATTATTGGTTTATTGTTGTTGATTATTGAGTAATAATTCATACCTCAAATTCAAAAAAGTATAACTCACGAAAGGTATTGCAGAAATGGAAAGAACTCTACAATTTCTTACAAAATCCAATAATCAAATATTTTAGTGCCCAGCCTCTCTACGGTGTTGCAATACAGGTTAACAAAAACATGGCGCACTTTTTAAATTTTCAAGAATTTGAACTATAGAAAAAAATACATTGACCAACTGTACCCCCATGCAACTCCATGCCCTGTGCTCTCGTACGGTGAAACGGTACGTACAAAACCGCAAAGCAAATGAACTAGCTTACAAGAATAAACGCACGCACACACACACATACACACACATTTTGACAATCGAAATACAGAATGTTTTTTTTTTTTTTTTTTGTCCACAGCAAAAAAATTAACAGACAATTGTTTTTTAATCTTTTTTTCGGGACAGCAGTACTGACTGGAAGTAAATATTGTGGTACCTTAATTGTATTTCTTCATCACATTATTGTGATATCCAGTGATGTTCCCATCATTTTTCTGAGAGTATACTCATAGTAATCCATTACGCAGAATATATGTACGCGTTCATTTACAAAATATGTTATAATATGAAAATTTTTGAAGCTTGAGGGCATACGCTATATGTATAAAAAATGTTTGAGAGTATACGGCGTATATGGAGACACCACTGCTGATAACAACTGCTGAAACAGGTAGCGAATTTTGGATTTTAGAGGCAACCTGATATGCAATACTAGCCGCCGGAGTCTGATATGTAAACCAACATGCGGTTTTTTTTTTTTTTTTTTTTTTTTTTGAAATCGTCTTTAGTGTTTTTTTTCTTAAATTGAAAATCAACACAAAGTATTTTTTGAGATAATATCTGCTTTTAAGCGAATTTAAACGAATCAATATAATTAATGCTTACACAGACTCGGAATTTTTTAATTTGAAAAACAAAGCATGTAAGTTTACATATTTTGAAGAAAAATCAATAATTATTATCGGTACATCAATTTAAGCCTCTAAATCTGCCTCACAATCAATGATCATAAACAATGTTTTTTTCTTAAGTTGACGCGCTAATGGTTTTGTCGCTTATTTTTGAGAGAATAATTGACAAGGCTTTCTATGAGCAGTTGATAAATGAGATTTTAAACATTTTTGTAGCTTAAAAGTGCATACATTAGGAGAAAATGTATAATTCAAAATTTTTAAGCAACTTAACTATCGTATTGTAATGACATTAGTTGTCATCTTTGTATAACTTTTGAAACATTTATTTATTGTTAGGATGTCAGTTTTATGTTTATTTTCGAAATGTAAAAAATGTACTTAATGAGTCTTGTGTTAGTATTTACCAGAATGTGAACACTGTCCCATAAATATTTAAGTTAATTCCTAAATTTCATTTAGAATCTACAGGGTAGTTATAAAATAACGTGAGGTGTTCAGAGCCCTCTAGCAAATAAAGTATTGGACAAAACATTGTCAAATGTAATGGGCGGGCATAGCAAATCATGGGATATCGATTTCTGTAATAAAAAAATAGTACCAAAAGGCACCACTAGGGGGAAATTTAGCTCTGCAAAAACGTATTACTTGTGAATACTAAAGAATTAAATGCCAAAAAGCGCAGTACTTATCAAGGTTTTCACTACAAATAATTGTTGCTTACAAATGAGGTTCAATAAAACCAACAAAAAATTTCAATTTGTAACAAGAGAAGTATAATACTGTAAGTCGTCAGGAAGAAATTTGGGCACGGAAACAAGGATTTTTTTCTTGAATAATATTTTTTTTTCAAATTGAATAAGAGGGTGCGCTACCAGGCGTCGGGTTTTAGGTACTGAGGTATGACGGTAACATTTCTTTGATAGCACTTTTATTATTCATGCATTTCCTACGGTATGGCCACCGTGGCCACCCAATCTTCACCTTGTGACGTTTCGCCATGGGGATTTCCTAACGGTGTTGTGTATCTACGATATGTTTCCAGTATCTCTACTTTGAAAACTCGAATGACATTACAGGTAGGAGACATTAATTCACCCGTCTGAAAAAGTCTGGATGTCTGAAAAAATATTGTGCATTGTACGCAGTAAATGTAAAGTACCTCTATGTTGGTCATATTGAACGTCATTTGTTAGTAAAAACCATACTTTGTGAATAAAATTGATAACTATTTTGTCAGTTAGCATTTTGTTCTTCAATATGCTATATTGCTATTCAAAGTTATACACCTTTACAACGCCAAAATTTTTCCTGGTGTCGATTTTTGGTACTAAATTTTTTATTTCAGAAATCGAAATCCCATGGTCTACTGTGTACACCCATGAAATTTGTCAATGTTTCGTCCAATATTTCACGCGCTGGAGGTCTCTGAACACATCACGTTATTTTATAACCACCCTGTATGTTATGTAACCAGACTTCGATAAAAAATAAAAATAGTTGTTAAAGTTTTAAGTTATTGTTGTTATGTACACATTCAACTAGCAAAAACCAGCCTTTGATGAAAATAAAAGTTAATGTTTAGAATTTAAACTTCTTGCTGTTACGTAGAAATTTAACTACACTATCAAAACACCATTGTAGAGCAACATTTTTTAAAGATAGTATGTTAATATTTTCTTTAATCAGTGTAAATTGTCTACATAGCGTTATTACTTTCCTGTACGAAGTACAGTAAGTATTGTATTCAAGAAGAAAAATCCTTTAAATTTTGGACTAAATCTTCATTTTACTAAACACAAAACACAGAAGTGGTGAGTTCCCCCCCCCCTTCTTTTACTCGTTCGCACGTGCATATAAACCCTTTAACGTATAGAAAACCGAAACATGCACTTTGAACATTTTCAATTTAACTATCACGAGTTTTCTCGTGACATCTGTATGTATAGTATATATAATTGTGTGCATACACATACATATGTGTGTGCATATACATGTGGCTATAAAAATATGCATGTATGTATCTCTCTTAACTGAAAAAAACTATAGCATAGAGAGTTTAAATTTTGTACCTAGGATCTACTAGAGTTCTAGTTGTGCATTTTCCCTTTTGGTTTCATTCCGATATTCCAAAGATGCCTTTTAAACGTTTTTTAAATACTATCTTCCGACTCCTAACAAGATCTCAAATTTTCCATTTCGAACAAAATGCATAAAGGGCCTTTAGTTTTTTTTCCTTTTAATTTTTTTTTCAACATGCCTTAGTGTAGAAACGTTGTAGGATGGTAAGTAAACCTCGAGTGAAAAAGTTGAGGAAAATCACATGATACATGACGGTTCTTCATAGGCACCCAAATTTTCCGTTTTAAAATTAAAACCTTACTTGCAGTAAGGCCACCTTAGCTATGAAGATCTGTTGGGATCTATCCTGAAAATTTCTGATGTAATTTCCGATCCAGTTTTTATTTCAGTAAAGTCTAAGTTAGCACATTTGTTTATAAAACATGAAGAAATAATTAATTCAATAAATAGACTAGCAGAACGCCAACATGAAATTAACTATTTAAAGTCTATGTATACTATTTAGTAAGAAAATTTGAGCCAGTACATCGCCAACAAAACGTATAGAAAGAGGGTATACCCGCTTTGCCCTACCCAATTTGCCATAAATCACGTTTTTTATTTTAATAATTACTAGCAGTACCCGCACAGCGATGCCCGTGCTAAAAATTCAATGGAAGTCTTTTGAATAAAAAAAATTGACGCCCCCCTCTGATATATATATATATATATATATATATATATATATATATATATATATAAGTTTCTTTGGAATTTTAACTTTTCATCAAATCATTAGATTAAATTTAAAACTCAATTTAGCGAGTGAAGCGGTTTTTACTGTAATTGAAAATATTTCGCCAAATAAACAAAAAGAGACATCAAATAATATCTTTCAAATGTAAAAATAGTTCCGCAAATCTATTGCTTATCGCCATACTCGTCCATCAACCACGCTATTATAACCCATCCGTCTAACGAAAAAAAAAAAAACATCCAGTGGAACAATCAAAAATCATCGTCAGAAAAAAAGAAGAAACTGTCGTACATTTCACTCGGATAAAAACAAATCAAAAGTTTCTTTTCTTTCAAAACAAATCGCCGAAACATTGAATTACATTTACGGTTTCTTTAAAACATTAATCCTAGACTGAACTCCGTAGCGCATAACGCGCCAAGCGACCACGCTACCGGAACCCAGCCCTTTTGCGAGTGAAGCGGATGTATTTTCTTTGACAATAATAAATGTTTCGCCAAACAAACAAAAAATATAAAAGGGCGATTCTCGAAAAAATGTCCCGTGCATAACGCTAAGTTTTTATTTTTTTTTTGGCTAACCAAAGGCTTCAATAAAAAATAATGCTGTTCTGGAATAATACCTGCTTTAATGAAGTATCAAAGCATATCAGTTAATCCCATATTTAGTTAATAGTTAGTTGAATAAAATAAAAAACTTAGCGTTATGCACGGGACATTTTTTCGAGAATCACCCTTAATCACATTAACAGTAGCTTTGAAATCTTTATATATTAAGAACTGCGTTGCCCTGCTTTGTCCGGTCGACCTTGAAAATAAAAATTGTGTCTAGTGACATATATTCAACAATCATACTTAAATAAAAAAAGAAAAAAAAATACACCATGCAAAATTGCCCCTCCAAACAATGACGACAGATATTAAAATACTTTTAAGAAATTAAAATGCAAAAATGGATTTTAAAAGCGTAACCATGGAAACACGAAATGAAATAGGTTTAAGAAATTAAATGCAAAATAAAGAAAGAAACAATGGATTGAAAAAGTGTAACTGTCGAAACGCGAAAAAAAAAATGGTTGAAAACCTGAATCAAAATGACATGTTTTTTGACCATAGATCGAGAGAGATCTAGAGTAAAAAATGTCGATTTTTCCAACGGTGTCAAAAAGAAAACTGTGGGATAATTCTTTCACTTGTTATTGATAGATTTAATGCAGAAAGTAGTGCCTAAATTTCAGCTAATTCTGAAAAAGTTCGAGCTAAAAACGCAAATTACTCTCGCCATAATTAAGTTAGAGCATTGAAACAAATTGTTTAGAAAGCAGAAAATTCTACCCTTTTCAACGATATAAAATATTAACATGTGTATATAATTTTTCACTCCCATATTCGGGAATTTATGTTAAATTTGGGCCTAAATTGAAATAAAAAAACTCAGTAAGAAAGCACCTTTCATACAGTGAAGGAAATTTTCAAATAGGTGCAGTGGTTCCAGAGATTACGTCCAACATGTAAACATACAAAAATTCCTCCCTCTCTCTTTATAATATTAATATAGATAACCTTACATTAATAATTTGGAAAAAAACGGAATGACCATCGTAGTTTATAAGTGGGAGGTTTCAAAATAACGTATTATTAATGACAATAAAAAAAAAGTTTACATACTTTCATTTTTTTTAGAAATATATCATTTTTTGTATTTTAAGTCTGGTTACGTCATGCTGCTGTTTTACTGCTTCGCTGGGACTGATTGAAACTCGGGGGCATACGTATGAATTACCGTTTGCACACCATGCAGAGACCTACAATTGTCTACCCGCTTTGGGCCACCCTCCCCTATGCGTTTATCATTCTTACTTGTGTATTTCATTTTTTCCATGAATCTTCCGCTTATCTTTATTTATATTCTTATTGTTCATGTATTATTTCAAGCATTTTAAGGTCAGATGTCATATAAAGGAAAACGACATTTTGCAATGCTTATTATACGAATCTTTTAATTCATATGTCTTAAACAACATTAAGAAATCTCGCAATAGTAATTTTTAATGTTAGAAGCTTCATTTGTTTCCCGCAGTGATGTAAAAAGAAAGATGTAACAATAGCAATCAAACAACCAGGCATTTTTATTACAATACTAATGCCACAGGAGAGATAAACGTTCCATAAGCCTTTTTACTTTCAAGAATAATATTTTAATGCCAATCTTGAAAGGATATGAAAAATTGATTCATATTCTCAAAAGTTTATGCACTTTACTTGATGGTAAGAAAAAGCAATAACTACATTTTAAAATATCTTGTTCATTAAACCAAAGCCTTAATCGTGAGTGTGCGGGTTGATTCAATTACTTCAGCAATTATGGGATTAAATATTAAATTCAGTATTAAAATTCTTAGAAATATGTTTCCTTGATGGCCAATAAAAATTTTAAAACATTGATGTCTGGGCATTGGTGGTCTCTTAAAGACACATTAGTAGTTTAGATCAATTAAAACTTTGGAAATTAAATTTAGGATGTTAATTTAAAATGTGTGTGTTTATTTGCAGAAAAAAACTTAAATTCATTTATTTTAATATCCTATTCGCACGTCAATTCATTTTAAAGCTAGAAATGACAGATATTATTTATTTCTTGAATTTTTACTGAATTTATTTTTGAGTATTATATAGGAAAAAAAAAAATGATACTCAAACAAATTTGAAAAAAATGTTTCTAAGTATTTCTTAAAAACAAATCTACAAAAATAAGATTATTTGAAAAATCTTTCATTATTATCAAAATAAATAAGCAAATAAATGAAAATGAAATGGGACTTATTGCAAGTAGTCTAGTCAATGAACGGTTTGAGAAAACAAAACAAAACAAAAAAAAAAAAAACATGTAGTTTTGAAAATTGGCACTCACGTACAGAAAGGGCTCCTGATAAACATACTAAAAGTCTACGGTGGTAGGGGGGGGGGGGGAACTCGCAGCGCCACCTAGGATTTTAGGTGTGTTTTTTTTTTCAGTTTTCGTCTAACGTATCTTAAAAATTATCCTCTTGCGAACAAATTTGTAATTTGATGAATTAAAGAACATAAAATTATCTTTAAAAAGCTTTTTTTTTATTTTCTATTGTAGCTATAATAGTTTCTGAGATATTACATTTCAAAGTTTGTGAATTTTCGAAAAACTGACCATTTTTTCACTCTTTTCTATTTTTGGAGCCTCCTCAGTGATTGATTTGATGTGAATCATTTCTCTTTTCAGTCTAAAGTAGGGAAGGTCATTATGGTGATTTGATTTAGTGAAACGGAAAAGCAGGTGAGGGTACTTTAAGTACCCGGTGGTAGGGATGGAGCTCGCACTACCATTTTGAAATTAAAGTGGTTGTGTTTACAGTTTTTGTCTTATATCTCAAAAACTATATACTTGCCAAAAAAATTGTTGCATGATTATTTAAAGAACGTTTAATTATCTTTAAAAAGCGTTTTTTATTTTCATTGTATCTATGATAGTTAACGAGACATTAAATTTCAAACTTAGTGAATTTTCGGAAAACTGATCATTTTTTCGCTTTTTTCTATTTTTGGAGCCCTTCGAGGATTTATTTGATGTGATTCTTTCCTCTTTTCGAACTAAAGTAGAGCAAGTTATGAGGAGGATTTTATTTCTTGAAATTAGAGGGCAAGTGGGGGAGGAAGGAGGCAAGTAATGCAGAAAGACAAAAATATGTGCCGGTGTTCTTTTCATTCCTTTCCTTCCACCATAGTCCAGTAAACGAAGACCCAAAATGAAAGCAAAAAATAAACGTTTATTAATAAAAAATGGTACACATGTACAAAAAGGTCTCCTAACAGACATACTAAAAGTCCTTGATGGTAGAAGGGTTTTGAGGGGATCTCGCGCCGCTATCTTAGAATTTCGTTTTTTCGGTTTACCTTGGATTCCGTTTTTTCAGCTTTCGTCTTATGTCTCACAATCTTTTTTTCTTGAGAGCAAAATTATCATCTGCTAAATTAAATAGCACAAAATTACCTTTAAAAATGTGTTTATTTTTAATATCTGTAATAGATGCAGAGAGAATGTGTTTCCAAATTCATGAGATATTAAAAACTATTAACTTTTCCCTTTTTTCGTTTGTGGGAATCTGGAAATAAATATTAGTCACTTGTTTTTAAAAAAATGGATTCTATTATGTTATTTACTTCAAATAATACCCAAAAAGACCTCGACGTATGTAAGAAATAAACGTGTAACCTTGTGCGATAAGGAAAAATGATGAAAAATTCAAACATGCCAAAAGGGCATCTTCTTCCTCAGATTGTTAAGACGGTGTTATTGGTAATAAACCATTAAAGTCAGTTTTTTTAAAACCCTGACAGTTTATGCAAGCTACGCTACAGCTGACACTTGTTATTATTATTATTACTTTTTTTTGCAGCCACATTTTGTGCTATATCTTTTTGTTACGAACGAAATATCCGGTGAGGATTATTTTTTTGCGAAGTTGTCTTCTAGGTGAGGACGTGGATCTTGTTATGCTATTAATAGCTCTGACTCTGAGTGATAATAATATTCCTTTCGTAAAAAACCAGGGAAAGGTAAAGTGGAAACCAAGATATTCTGCACACAAGAATTGCAAAACACTTGAAAGCTTAAGGATCAAATTTTTTTTTTCATGCTTTCTCAGATTGCAACATGACATCAACTACATAATTGTTATAGAATTATATGACTCACCTTTATTTGATATCATTTGCTACAGTATTAACCAGTCAAGCATTCAGTTATTCAAGTTTTTTTCTGAATAATAAGCATATCACTATAGAATTAATTATTGCTGAGAACAGCAGAACCTGAGAGACGCGAGCTAGGCTGACTGCAATCCAAAGTTACAGCTTGTTAGCGGGAAAAAAATCGAGTAGTCGTTCTGATTTTTGCCGCTAGACGGCAGACGTTCGCACTTGCAGGAGAAGTGAATTATTATGTGACAATATATATGTGTACTTAATCCGGTAAGGAGTTTTAAATTTAAAGTTTCAGTGCGGGTTAGGTGCGGCGGAACAGTTGGAACAGTTCAGTGAGAATGCCCCCCTCCCCACTTCCCTGTAGGCACGTTATTGCAGTGAAAATTTTAAAACTATTTACTGGGGTGAGAACAAATTTTTATAGTTTTTTTAGGGCTTTTATATAGAGTACCTATATTTTACGGACGTGTAACTTCTATTGGTGTTTTGAGCAGTTGAACGAAACTTTTCACCTCTTCACGACAGCCATTTTGATGACGGAAATTTTAATAACTCTAAAACTACTGGTCTTAAGAAGAAAAATCAATCTCTGTTAAATAGCTCTTTTAAAGCTCTTTTAGATGATGCACATTAATATTACAATATTAAGATCTGTAATGTAGTTCTAAGCAGTTAAACGAACGTACCTACCTTTCCAGGCGTCCATTTTGATGACGTTAATTGTAATAACTCTAAAACTATTTGTGATAGGGAAAAAATCACTCATTATTAAATAGCTCTTTTAAAGCGCTTTTAAATGATATACTTTAATATCACAATATTAAGACCCATAATGGAGTTCTAAGCAGTTAAACGAACGTACTTACCTTAATCAGGCGGCCATTTTGATGACGTCATGACAGGGGTTTATGACCTCTGATCAAAAGCCTCCCGGCGGACTTTTGTTCTTAGATACGTATGTACAAAAGCACTGTTCAAAATTTCAGACTGGTATCCCTAAGTGAAATGTTTTAGATATTTTTGTCACAAACCCCTTATCTGTAGACAGAAAATAAATATCACCACAAACTCGGTGCTGAACCTGATCTGAGAATGCAAGTCTCATCCTTAGAGCCTAATACCGATTATGAATCTGTCATAATAAAAAAGAGGTACCACTCATATCATTAAAATTAAAACTTTGCAATTTTATTTGAAACGAGCTCTAGATGATTACAGACATTTGCTGTTAGATTTGGAAAAACTTTTTTTTTATTTTAATTAAACAAAAAAAGTGATTTTATCGAAAATAAACCATTATAGAGTGCAGTATGCAAGATATACTATTGAGGAAAAATCAGGGGTTCCACAATAAAAGTCGACAGTCAAAAGAATTCCAAATATGAAACAAATTAAGAAACTCTGATTGCAACCCTAGTCTTTCCAATTTCCAATTGAAATTAATTATACGAGGCATTGTTATCTATGATCAATGGCTGCTGAAAGATTTAAAAACCAAGACCCACCCACTAAAGTAAGATGTGACCTGTCCAATGAGAAATCTGCCCTGACCGCACACAATTAAATTGTTTTAACTCTTTGACTAATTTCTTAAATTTCAAGGTAACATATTTAAACTCTAGAACCAATGACGCACTTGGAAATTCCGGTTCAACTTTCCTATCCATATCGCCCCTTTGCAAAAAAAAAAAAAAAAAAAAAAACAGTTGACTCTCTATTTAACGACTGTCAAGGGACCACAAAAAATCGTCCTTAAGTAGAAAACATCCTTAAGAAGATTGCTTTTAACACTACAGTGTACCATCTGGGACCGTGAAAAGCCGTCGTTAAATAGAGATAGTCGTTAAATAGAGCGTCATTAAACAGAGAGCCAAGTTAATAACAATAATAATAAATAAAAATTCTGAAAAAAGCGGAGCCGAAAGTCAACTCTTCGTGGTCACTTTAATTCTGCTAATCAATCGTCTAAAACGTGTACAGTACTTTGAAAATCAGCTCTGGAAAAAAAATGTCGAGCATTAAGGAATGTCAACTTTTTCTAGCTGTGTTGTGTATCTAGAAAAGCCATATGGAATCCCATCTCTTAAAACCGAAATTTTAGGGATTGTCGTCCCACGTCTTTTTAAACAAGCAAGACATTTTTACGTGGCTCATTAAATGGGTAAAGAAAAGTTTATCAAATTTTAGATGAAGTGAGCGCACATTAAACTCCATGTCGCAACATAATATTTTATTATTCTTTGAAAAAATCGAGAAACTTTTGCTACACCTATAAAATTTCTAAACTCAATTTTGCATACAATTTAGCATCATTTTTGCTACCATGAATTTTATTTAAAGCAATGATATCATTTTCATAGAATTCATATTCATTTTTGTTAAACATATTTAAATAATAAAACATGAAAGTGCTCTATTAAACAGCGCCGCACATTTAAATGTTTTATTTATGAGCTAAATTAATTCTTTAGTTGTTATAAAGATACTGTAACTGCTTCATTCTACGCAAATTGTTTCTGAAAAAGATAAAAGTGTGAAATTGTTAGTAAGAAGGAATGGAACGAAAAAATACTTAAGAGTCAAGAGGGGTAAACATAATTATATGTAAGACTAAGAAAGTACGTTGGGAAAAACAAAATAGAAAAAATGCTTAAAAATTGCAGTTAGGGAAAGATAAATTGAAGTGATACAATACATTCCGTACAGAACTAAACAAGTTTTCTTTCTTGTAACACTTTCAATATTTTAACACCAGCCAAATCTGCCAAGCAGTTAGATTAGGCAGAAAAATGTTTTAATCATACATTTTTCACAATAAGAAGTGATTCGGGAAGTGAAGTGATCTTCCTTATGCAAAAATAAAACTTTCTTAAAATTAAATGTATAAGAAAATCTTTCTTTCAAACAAATATAATTTTTAAATTTATTGTATTACATTTCAACTAAAAAATTAATATAAACTTTTGCACCATAAAGAAGCAGTGAGAATAAAAAAAGTTACAAATGCGTAGTCTCAACAATTAGTTTTACCAATTTTTAAATCCATATTTATTACTATTGCCCGGCAAAGAGACAAATACAACTGATCGAACTGATGGGACTTTAGGTTGTAACCATAGTACCATTAATGACTCATGTTACAGAAACTAGAACCTGGCTGTCTTAATAACTCTCCAATTCATATTATTCTCTGTTCTATATTATGCTGCAGTACTTATTGATCTTAAAATTTCACATTTTCTTACTTACGTAATCAGTAAATTCTTTAAAAAAGCTTGAACTGTAAGATATTCTGTTTGGTACTACAGGTTACATTTTCGTTATTTTACCCACTCTACATAATGTGCTTCTGTCACTGTATCGGATAAACTTGTCTGAGGAAAACTTTAAATCCAATGTGTATAAGTTGCACATTAACCTTGATTCGAGTGAAAAAAAAAAGTTGAAATTGTTCGTAATAAATATAACGAAAAATAAGAATAGCTTTCCCAGCATATGTTTCCGTGAGAACTAATACCGCATACTTCCAAATTGTACACATTTATGTTATTTAAAACACAGGTACTCTTTTCAAAATATTTTTGATAAATTATACCTCATTTGTGTTTTCTTTTCAGTTTTTTAGAAACTACCTATCCTGCCAAATTAAATTGCTATTTTTTTAAACGGAAAATTTCAGCAGATGTGAAAACAAAAGCAGTTCCATAATCGAATGTAATATACACTTAACTTTCTCAAATGCATTTTTAAGCAAACTTAAACAAACTGTAATTGCATAAATTAACTGAAACTGATAACTTTAGTTTAGCAAAGAGCTAAAAATTCCTAACTTGCAAAATTACAGATGCTACTAGTAATCAAACCAATAATCGTCATCTTAAAATTTATAGCACTATAGTTAAAAGTAATTACTCTAATCCACATCACAGTTCACTTTTAGCTCGAAGGAATTTGTCTCCGTACTTATCCCATCATCAAGTTCCTGAAATTTTTAAGCTCAGTATTCCAGTTACAATAATATGTTTTTAAACTTATAACTATTATTCGCTTCCACGCAATTCACGTGATACAAGATCCGGTTATAATTTCCAAGATAAATCATCCAGCCTAAAGTTTAAATGTGATAACAGTTATGTGATCATCATATCCTCAGGACAACCCATTCCAGTTCAAGCAATTTGAAATCGAAATTTATGCATGAAAATTCGGTTCCTTAGAAATGAATGTTAAAGTGATTTATAATTATCAGTGCGTCACCGAACTTGTATTTGTCCTCTGAACGTTGGAATGCATTTGAATGATGCCCGTAATTTCTCGTTTCAAGTCTTGTGAACAAAAGATCCAAACATTAATGACGAAAGTCATTTAGCCAAAGCAGTTAATGATCTCCCTATTTTGCATATTCGTTATTCACAATAAATCAATAATGTCGAGACCTGATACTAAATTTAATGTTGACGCCATTCTTATGTAATTCCCGATGGACAGCTCTTTTCTAAGGAATATAGCGGGGATGCAATTATGGAAAGTATGGAATGGAATTTCGCTTTCTTTGCTCAGTTGGTCAAATAGATGGGATGGGGGGTTGGTTTTAAATTTTATGTGTTTGGTAATGCCGTGGTTATTTGCGGAATGAGGTGACGTGGCAACCAGTTGAGAATTTTCCACGAATTATTCAAAAGTAATTTAGATGAGGATTTAAATATATTGAACTGATTTATTCTTTCCTAAACAAATGATGAAAACAATAACCTTTCGTGAACTGTTTTTCCAATTGATGCAAGTATGTGCAGATTATAACTAGGTATGATGGAAGCTATTGACAATTTAGGCTGTATCAACAAAAATAGAGAGATGCACATTAATTATTTTGTGGATAAATGTTTTTAAACGTTTAGAGATAAATAAGAATAGCTTTTGTAACATAAGTTTCCTGCTGCAGCAAGGGAAAAAATCCTTAAATTTACAAATTGTAAATATTTTTATTATTACAAGCACTGGTACTTTTATTTAAAAAAATCTGACGAAGGATATTATTTTTGTTTGATTTCAGTTTTGGAGAAATAATTTATCGAGTACAATTAACTATTTTTAAAAATTTTTTTAATGAAAGAAATTAAAAATATGTTTCTAATAACTAAATACGTTTCAAGAAAATCACGGACACTACAAAATTTACGTATTAAATTAATTTTTATGAACTGTCTTCTGTAGTTTTATAATAGTTCTTAAATTTGTTTATCTCTCAAATTCAGTAAGAGTGAGTATGCAGAAAATGATGCTTCCTTTCGTGTGTTTTATTTCTATTAAGCCGGGAGAAAGCGTGCTTCCTGGACGAACGTTAAGACACGCGGGAGTCATTAAATGACCCAAGATCAAAACCGACTCAAACTCTAATAAAAACATCCTTTTTTGACAGGTTTACGGCTAAAACCATAGCGTCTTATCATTTTCGACATTGAAATTGAATTTCAGACTTAAGTGCGAATAATAAATGAGCTTTACATCACACTTATAATGAAAGCATTACTACATTTGTTCTTTAAAGCAAGTTCAGTCACACAACAGATAATAACGCTTTATGTGAGTTTTACAAACTTTATAACAACAATAACGCTGTTTCTGCTATTTTTGATGCAAACTTCTAGAATTAATGTTAAAAATGTTTCATTTTTATTAAAAAAAAAAAAAAAAATCGCTACATTCAAGGCAATCTCGTCTAGCTTTACTCCACCTTATATTATATTTTGCAATAAGATCTCTGAGTTATTCACTTCATTTCAAGTATTTCCATCCTTTTTCAACTTTGTACATATTTGCGGAAATTTTCATGACCTAAGAGCTTCTCTTCGAAAAAAATTTTAGCGCCATATTCTTCATTGATAAAATAATTATTTGGTCAAATTTCAGCAAGAAGTTTTCGAAAACGAACGAATATAGTATTGAAATTACTGTATAGTACATGAAATGATGTTAATATTGAAGGAATAGAGTGGTGGTAAAAAATGCATCACTCGTGAAATCCAAATATTTTTAGCATTTATAAGTAATTATGAAATATTTAACGGTTCTTGCATCATATAACACGAATTGGCATCGGTACATGTCGCAAGATATTGCATAAGATTGCATCATCCTTCTAACTGTATATAAAAAAAACAGTTGCACGTTCGACACATTCATTTACGATCTGGACTTTTGAGTTGCAGTATGTCGAAACACGTTCAACTGACACCACAAAGGAAGAATGTTGCCATTGCATTGGACACAAAGAAGGAGTGTCGTTACGTCCCATAGCAAAAAGAATAAACTGTTCGCAATCAACTGTTCTTCGACTACTGAATAAGCTAAAGAGCACAGGAAGCACATTAAGGAAGATTGGCAGTGGTCTTCCACGAATATCCAATGCAGCGCAGGACAGATTTTTGATACGACTCAGTCTGCAAAACAGACAATCATCTTCCACCGATCTTAGAACAGCATGGGAAAACGAATCGGGTGTTCACGCATCCACGTCTACTGTTCGAAAACGACTGTGTGTTGCGGGATTGGTGGCACGTCGACCGCGAAAGAAGCTATTGTTGACCAAAAAAAAAATGAGGAAACAGCGTCTAGACTGGGCAAAAATTTACCAAGGGTGGACTGTCGATCAATGGAAATCAGTTGTGTTTTCGGACGAGTCCAAATTCAATCTGCATGGGTCCGACGGACAGCACACAGTTAGACGCCGCTAAGGAGATGAATATCATTCTGACTGCATTCAACACACAGTCAAGAATTCCGTATCCCAGATGATTTCGGGATGTATTTCTGGTCAAGGAGTTGGTGGGCTTTACTTTGTGCAAGGAACAGTAAACGCTCAGGTGTATACTGGCATTTTGGAGGAGAAATTGCTTCCTACTATCCGGGATCACTTTACTTCCGTTCCAAACGTCATTTTCCAGGATGATTCTGCTCCGTGCCATAAGGCAAAACTGGTAAGTAATAATTTAAAAACCTTTATCCTGACTTTACATGGGATTAAGTAATTTTTTTTTCTCTAAACTCACACGCAGGTTCAGAAATGGAAAATCGAGCAAGGGGTCAGCAGTTTGCCTAGCCCGGAAACAGCCCAGATCTAAATCCGATCAAACATAAACTAACATCACTTAGAAAACTCCGGGAATCAATAATTCGTGTCTGGCACCATGAACTAAGTAAAGAATACATTCAATCACTCATCCGTTCAATGCCCCGTAGATGTCAAGCTGTCATTAAAGCTAGAGGCGGACCAACAAAATATTAGGTTATGTTTTATGATGTTTAAACATGTCTATGTTACTTTTGCTTATTTTTGAACAGAAAGAGTGTTACAATTAAAACCTCTACTTACTTTTTCGTCGTCCACTTAGCAACGTGAATGCACTTCACATTGTACATGTTACACTTTTGGCCATGTATTCTCATAAATAAAGTAACCAATTATCGGGTTCCTGCTGTTAAAAGTTTATTTCATAAGTTTTGCAGAATTTCACGTACATTAGTCATTAATCGGTCGACCAAAACTTCTCACATATCCCATTGTTGTGAAAATGCGAGGGTGATGCAATTTTTTTACCAGCACTGTATAAACAAAATAACCGTATTGGACATCCAAAGTATTTGATCTGTGAAACAAACGGCAGGACGCGCGTTGTCATTTTATGACACCATTAACTGAGTAAACGTGTTTTAGTGGAGCACAAATTCCCGAAATCCGTTTAAACTGCTACCAAAAGGTTGATGGGGGGACAAAACTCGGCTACAGATAAGAAAAGAATGAACTGGTAGCTAGTTTTTCGGCAATTATTATTTGCAGAAGGTTTAGGGTCATAAATGACCCCCGCGTGTCCTCCCGGGTTAAAGATATAAAAAACGGTGTAATTTTAAACTGTGAAAATGAAACAAGAATTTAAGCGTAAACTAAATAATTAAAGAGAGGTTGAAATAATAAAGATACTAATAATATTAATAAAAGGCCTTCCCTTTGTAACAATGAACTATATCAGGGTAGTAATAATTTCAAAAAAAGAAAATAAAGGGAGGAATAATCGAGTTAGAAAGTATTTTAAATAATTCGATATTAAATGGGGCTAACTAAGCGTAGTGTCACTTATTTTTGTTGTCTCTACTCAAGATATGTAAGTAAGATGTAAACATGTGTGTGTTTTAGACATATATTTTAAATAAACCGTACAAGAGGACGAGTGCTGTACATTATATTTCGTGAATGTAAATTTAATGAGGCAAATAACCTATGTTACTATTGATATGTTTTTAGTAGGAGTTTTATTTTTCGCAAATGTAACATATATTTATATATTTTTAAAAATAACTTAGTAATTACACATTGAAGTTACAGTTTATAAATGAAGTGCACAATGTGAGATAGTTTCAATGTTCCTCTTCAAAATATACTTATACACCTCTGAAGCTCGTAGCAATTTTAGAACGATAGTCGCTTAGAATAATGAGTTCATCTCCCTATTATCACCAGCTCCGGACATGGGCTGCCGTATTTGTATGCCAAATTGAAGTTGAAAGAGGCGGGAAAGTAGATTTGCATTATGTTGCGTTAATGAGATTTAGATCGACCTGTTTAGTGGTAACTTTAAAGTATCCCTTAAACGAAAATTTATTTCTTTATAAAAATTGAAAGCTGTGTTTAGCATTACGTTTAATTATGATGATGAATCTTTATTGAAAACTGAGTAATAATAATTAGGAATTTTAACCTCATTTCAAACAATACTACTTCATATTTGCATAAAGACGATCGAGATCTCTAGAAATTTACGACGTAGGAATACTTATTTATTTAGAAAGATAAATGTTAACATAAGCTAAAATCAAATGGGATGTCTCTGAGGCAGCAGGTAAGAGATTGTGCCGCATAGATTGTGCAAAACTATTAGAAGTAGGATGGTATTTTTATAACATATATAAAGTTTGAAATGCGCTGGCGAATCTGATCTACCTTTCGTGTTACTTAACCTCTTAATATTAGAATTGATTCATATTATGTGGCACAATCTCTCCTTACCGGTCCGTAGAAGAAAAACATGTTTTTTTTTTTTTTTTTTTTTTTTTTGAACAATGACGATTGCTTATTGTTCGCACTTGACCGTCCTTGATGTTGCGGTTCTTTTTCAGCTTGGATCAGGGGCCTCTGCAGCACCACCGCCCACCGGCGCATCTCCAATCGTCCTGAGCACTGTTCCCCCTAGAATCCACTTCTGCTGGCGGTGGCGCCCATGTCTTACACACGCATTCTCATACACATTCACACTCACACATGCGCGCTCCTTTACACACACACACACCTACGTGCACACACGTAAGACTACACACACACACACACTCAATTTTACACACATAACCAACCTGGAGGAGGGATATGCTTGGGGGACAGGAACCGTTTCTAGAAACAATAACTCCAATGAGAGGGTCTTTTCGCAACTCGTGATTGCGAAAAACATAATTTGAATTCAAAGTTTCAGAATTCAAATTAGAGTTGATTGGAGGAAGTGGCGGTCTCAGGTCTTTTTTTTTTGTTTTGTTTTGTTTTGTTTTGTTTTCTTAACGCACAACTTGAACATCGATGCAACAAAAGAACAAAATAAGAAATATAAAACTATGTTCTCTTAAATCATATGCAGGGTGTATCAGTACAGCGTTTAGACTTTCAGATAGAGTACACCTAGACGATGGGAAACCACAAAAAATGCATGATCGGAAACGCTTTTCTGGCGCGGTAGTGAGGATACAAACCACCAAAAAGAGAAAACACGAGTAAGCGAAGAAAACATGTTTATTATCCAGCAAAAATCTAAGAAAAAAGAACAATAAGCAGACAACGATCGTCATCAAAGTAGGTTTTCGAAATTACGACCCCGGGTCGTGATGCATGCCTCACATCTCCGGCGCATTGAAGATCGAACGTCAAAGCGAGCGCGGCAACAAAAACCGTCTGTGCGCATGCACTGTCGTCTGATGCTTCGGTTTACGTAGCGACATCTATCGCGTACACCTGAAAAATACTTACTAGCATTTTTGCTGTACTAAAAATAATAAACATATGTTATCCTCTTATTCTTGTCCTGTCTTTCATGTTCTTTTTGCCGTCACTATCGCGTCCGACCATGCATTTTTATGTGATTTCCCATCGTTAAGGTGTAATCTATCTACCCTGAAAGTCTGTAAACGCTGTACTTATACACCAAGCATCGACTATTTTTTTTTAAAAGAATATTTGTATAATAATATAAAATAATGCAAGTAAAAATTAACAAAATATATAAGTAAATAAAATAATAATAATAGAAAAACTATATTTGTTGACGGTCAAAAATCACATAAATCAACAGACTATACTCAGGTGGTTTGTTTTTCTGCAAAAGTAAAATCATTAAAAGCGTGCTATAAATTTAAACTTGTACACACGGATGGTTGCTTCATGCTAATGGGAGCTTACGACAAACGGCACGACCTTGAGGGTCACAGATTTTGACAAAATACTAGCTATAGGTTCATTCCCACTAGGTATGAGCGCAGGTAAAGCGGTTTGACTGCATAGGCCCTGGTTTGGCTGCAACGAGAGTCCAAAGTTGCTAAATTGGCCCTAAAATGCAATGGCGTATCCATTGGAATTTCAGATTTCGACACTATGTTCGATCTCCCAACACCTTTGGCATCTTTTGTAAGTAAATTGAGTATAAGGGAGAACACGTTGGGCACTAAGTTATTTGAAAAGTTGAAACGATCTTGTATTAATTTTCTTTTTTGTGTGTGTGCCATTGTGCAATAAATCACAGCTTCTTCTCCTCTCCCATTTTTGCTTATCAATGTCGGGTATCTTTGATAGCAGACGATAATTATCCAGTTAAAGTAAATGTTTTTATCAGCAAACAATAAATACTTTTTGCCAGCACACGATTAATATAAAACGAAAATAATTAGTTCCATTTGCAAACGATAAATATACTGTAACTATGTTATTTTGGCATTCAAGTTATTGAAATTGAAAGTAGTAACCAATTTAAATTTGAGAACCGCTTTTTGAAAATTAGTATCCAACATAATTAATTCGAAGGTAAGCATGCAAATGGCTCATACTGCAGTACAGAAGCAGAAAAATGGATAAAAATGGTAATTTTAAAAGAAACTCAGTTGCAGCATGGGTCCAAATTATCAACTTCTGACCCCCGTTGCAGCCGAACTAGGGCCTATGCAGTCAAACCGCTTTACCTACGCTCATACCTAGTGGGAATTGATCTATATTTAGAACTTGTCCAAATCCGTGACCCTCAAGTTCGTGCCGTTTGGTAGTTAGAAATGCGTGTAAGTCCTTCAGGAATTGCTATGGTTTTAAGAGCATTATAGAATAGACTGGAATTGTAAGTAGCAGTGGAACACACTGAAAATTTAGCTTTGTTAATGTTGCAATTTTTGCTTTTCGAAACTCGCATCTTAACTCACTTATTCAATTATTCTTTATTTTTTAAATAAAAAATACAGGTTGTCTACTAAGGAAGCTATCCACGAAATGAATGATAGAATAAAGATTATTTCACTTTTATAAGAAGCTGCCATTAACCCTGTACTTTTCCCCGCCCGTTGTTATATATTTTTCTCTATCCCGCCTTCCTTTATATTGATAATGGGGTTCTCCTGTGTAGCTGACCTTTGGTAACCTGCAACCCTCACACAGAATTCTGAAAATTTCTTTCAGTATTTCAAGGTTGCATCCCTTTCGGAAATGTATGTTGGTCAATTGAACAAATAGCGTGACAACCTAGTCAGGTCCCCGACACTAACTTTCTTTCAGCGTACGCTGTAAATATTGTTCTACACTATATACATTTGAATAGTAAATGTTATTTATTCCATTAGCTGAAGCAAACCCTAAAAGAGATTATTCAAAATTTATTTTCGTCGCATGGATCGCTAGAGCGGAGAAATACCGAAAGACCGAAATGCGAGCACTAACGATTACGTTACTGCTCGCGTTCCGGTCTTTCGGTTATAAAGAAACGCGACTACACCCGGGTTAATAAAACAGTAAAATAAAAAAGAAATGTTTACATGTACAAAATATTTCAGTTAAAAATCATTATGCATGATATATTTTTTCAATTCTTCAAAACATGTTTTGTCATATTTACGTTCGTTTCATTTGAACCAAAATGGAAAGCATTCTGTTTCATCTTAAACTCAGTTAAAATTATAATTTCAGAACATAACACGGAACTTATGAAGAAAAATAAACCTATGCAGATGAATATATTCCGAGGATAATTGGCACCTGTTACCACTTTTCTAAAACTCTTCAAAATTTACCAAACCAAAAAAAAAAAAAATGTTTATGTTTAATAAGACAATTGATCATACTAAACAATATGTAGTTTTTGATAAATTTAAGCATAAGAAAAAGCAAGAGTAACATTTATATATTACTTTGGATAAGAATTTGAATCCCGATTTTTATATTCACTGCCAAAAAAAAAAGTTTGATAACAATTCCCTCTGTAATAACAAACATAATCTATCGTTCTTGCATAACTAAAGCAGTAACAAAGCTTGCATCAACCTTAGAAGAGGAAGTACAAATAACTCTGAATCCGAATTTATCAGAGAAAAGAAAAGAAACAAATCATTCGTTTTATTCTTCTGTCTGTATGATACGAATACAAATTCTAACAGATCCTTGTGCGCATTCAAGAGAAATATATGTAATCTAAAGCTTGGATGCTTGTACCAGAAACGCTCTTTTATTTTCTGCTCGGCGCTTGAACAAGAAGAAAAAAAGCGAAATAGAGTTAACGAAGCTGTTTGAGCTTTCTAAAACAAAGATAATCTTTTCACTACCATCTATCGAAACCACTTCACCATTTTCAGTTTCAGGTACATAAAATCTCCAGAAAAATAGTGAATTCTTTATTACTAATTTTTGTGAATGTTCGTATAAAGAGGGCAGTTAAATTTGTTGTATCAGCATTTCTCTTTCATTGTGCGTTCTAAAAAGCAGGAAACATTGATTTTCTCAACATAGCTTTGGAGTGTAAAAATAAATTGCAAATAAATCATTTTTCCAGGGAAAAACGTATTCTTTATAAGTAAAGTACTAATATACCTACCAAAAAAGTAATTCAAGATTGTTAAAATGCAATAGCATTATAATTTATTTCATGAGCAAGCTTACATGCAATGAAAAAAAATAATGATATTATTTGGATTTCGCAGGGAAAATAGTTTTATCAGTGTCGCAACGTATTCTGTGATTTTTATTGTAAAGTCTGTTAATCTTTTAAATTTTCCTTTACTGTACATAACTAAGCATTAACGTGCAAGTCACTTTGTATTCTACATTAAATTAATGGAGCAAATATAATTTTTTTGTTTCATTGTTATTGAATATGTTTTATATTAAAGTTTTATTGCTGATTTAAAAAGAAAGTTGTCTTGTCAGTGCAAGAAAAAACATATTTATAATAAAGTAACATACAATCAAACAAAGTCAATTTTGCATTTAGAATATTAGTGAGAATTATTAATTAGTTTTCAAAAAATATTTATGTATATACCTTTCCCTCTTTTTTATTAACAAGTTGACTAACCCCCAATTATTACAGGATATTCACAAGATAGTTACATGAATAAAAGAATGAATTTGTTGTATAGCTGTTACAGGGAACCAAAAGGGAAGACATATTTTAAAGTAACTAAACACTTAAGTTCAAAATCATTTTTTAACTTATTAGGGGTACTGGGGACACCTGATCTCCACTTTAATTTTCAATTTTTTCCCCTGCAGTAAATTATCAGTTTTTATTTTCTTTTTTAAAGTACTTGAACAAAGGTAATTTTTTCCTCAATCTGATAGTATTTTTTTTAAGTTGAAACACAGTATTTTTTTAAGTTGAAAAACTGTTAAACAGTCTTGTAAAAATAAGACTGCTGAATAGTTTTATATAATGTATATTAAGGTGATCCAAAAAAAAGGCGTTTTAAAATTCTGACAATATTTTTTTTTTAAGTTGAAACTAAACAGATAATTTTGATAAAATAACTTTTTTTGAAACACTTTATATAGGAATAATGTATCCCCCACATCAAGGGATACATAATCCCTTCATGGGGGAAACTTGATCCCACTGAGAAAAAATATAGACTTTTCGTTAGATCAGCAATTTACTTATGGATTTTAGTTTTCTACATAATGTTTTTAAGCATAGCACTATTTCTTATTTTCTTTATTATATTATAATAAAGTGAACACAAAATAACATTGTTTTAAATTCGACGTTATATAATTCTGATTTCTACTAGTCTTGCCTTTTTATTTGGTTCCATTTATTTCTGAAATAATTGTTGTGAAGTTTGAACCCATAATTTTAATTATTAGAGGTAGCTCAACATCCTCAAAATTCTGTAATTTTTAATTTTACGCAATAAATGCAAAAGGAAAGAAAATGTCTAGGAAATCAATACAACTTGATTTCATTTAAATCTTCATCATTTGGTATGTTTAAATTTATAATAGCACAAATATATTTGAATCGCTACCGATGTGATTGTGCCAGTACCTACCTTTTTTTTCCTCTCAATATAAGCGCGGCAAGGTTTTTCGACAACCTGCGACAAGAATTGAAATCGATCTTCATTGGTTACTATTTTTCATTGAACTTTAAAAAATATTAATTCTATTCAGCAAGTTTATTAACAACTGGTTTCCGTCAATAAAGTTTTGTGCTTTGTGATAAGTCTTCCAAAACCAAAATTTGCTTGAATTCCCAAATATTGCTTGATAAAACATTTCGGGTAAATTCACTATTTAGATAATAAAGCTGACTCTGTTGTTAGGAAGTCCTCAAATTTTATGATATTTTTGGTCATAATCTCAGGTACTTCGCATCACTTTTTTTTAATTCACTTCTTTAACAGCTTTACCCGATTGTCTTGTATTCAAGAGTGTCACCTGATTGTCACACAAAAAGAGCTATGCATTTTGTTTTTACTTCTTCATCAATATTTTTATATTGCAATAATACAATTGAAATTTCATCAAACTGAAATCATTTATAGTGCTTTCTGAAGAATGGTAGCTGTCACGCAATATTTTAAATAAACACGTTCAGCAAATATAACATATATTTTGCAATTCAATATCTTTTACTAAAGTGATTGTGAACTAGTGGCTAAAAACTTAATATTTTAAACCAGCACAATATTATTAGCATCAACTGAGAATGGTGCACAGCTCTAAGGATAACAAATCTGATTCCACAAGAAGTGAATTTATGCAGAGCTATTAAAATAAGTTTATGAAAGTTCTCGACAATAAACTTTTAAGTTAGAGTCATATTGCATTTTTTTTTTAAATGTATTTTATAGTGCTTTACGACAGCCACTTTTTCTTATTAATGCGTCCTGTAATGCATTTATTGTTATCAATGAACTCTCGGCAGACGTAGAATTGGTTACAGAAAAGTACTTTTGGTACCGTATACATTTATTAAAAAAGTCCCTAATGATCAATTCCATAAAACACAATTCACAATTCTTTCTTTTCTTTTTTTTTTTTTTTTTTGTACCAGTAAAACAGGTGCTCTGCTTTTTCCAGAATTGATTCTGCTTCAGTCAAAGCACAAAACTTGTTAACTTACAAATAGTTGTACAGAATTGCATAAACTGCAGCATTTTACGGAAAGCATTTGTGTATATGCATAATATATTTCATGGCTAACGCATGAAAAACAGCAATTTTACAATTTAATTCATTTCTGTTAATGAAAATTGCAATCACATTTGTGATTAGTTTGGTTCTTTGTCAATACACTTATATTCGACAATGATGCAAACTTCACCTGCTTTGAGCTTCCTCTAAATATTATTTAAACGTTATAATACGTTGTCCTACTTATATTCTAATGTATTGGAACCAAATGGGAGGGTTAGACTAAAAAAAATAAATAACCTTTCAAATTTTAGACCACCCTAATGAATTCTTCAATATTTTATTATTTATGTATTCTTCATTTCATTGGTGTATAAACCATACAAAGTTGACGCAGTTGAGAATTTTTCTGAACATACTATTTATACTATCCTCGCAATAAACCCCTTCAAATTTAAAAGAATGTTTCATAAAACTCCTAAATCATGCCAGTTTCAGTCTGTTTTTTTTTTTTTTTTTTTTTTTGCATTCTTTTTTTTCTTTCGCATTTTAAATCAATACTTTATTATTTTTAATTAAAAGTTAAAATGAAATAATATATTCCACTTCACAACCTCCCCATAATCCAGTATCTAAGCTCGTTAAAAGTGTGTATTGCTGACTACAAAAGAACCACAGATTCAATATTTTATAGTGTTTATTTGATGTGAAGAGCTTTATTCCGATCGTTGAGTGACACATGTGGTGCATTTTTTCTTAGTTAGATCACAAATTTGCTTTGGTTTTTGCTTGCTCTAATAGTCACCTTTTAGTAAAAACCTCTTGTACCATTTTTACATGAAGATTCACTCCTAGTTTCGATACATTAGGTTTACTGATACAATAGCCCTAAGTTACAGCACTGATCCCATATAAGCCTGATCTAAAGGCTTTTAAAAGAACAAATTTTAAACCTGTCAGGAGGATTAATAATAATTCTATGCGGTCAATGGAACATTAATTGGGAAGCGTGGAGCATTGAACAATTCTGATCAACTTCGGAAATGAGGAACGAGAAAGCAATCAAAGCAAATTCCTGTCGAGAGGGCGTTTTCCGCTTTCAATTATCCATCCGACCATTGATTTAATATTAGAATGTAACCAAATAATTTCTTTATCTTCCATGAGGATTAATTTCACCATGTATAGGAGAGTGTTTGTATTTGTTTCAATGCACTAGATTATGTGATTGGGATTAACAATTACAACAATAGCGAAATTAGACAATAGCATAGTGAAATAAATATCAAGTAAATATGTGTAGTTGAACACGATGCTTGAACTGTATAGTCAAAAGATTTTTGCTTCATTTTTAATGCTTTTATTTTGAGACATATTTTAATCTGTAAGTGCCTAAACTAATGAAATATTTTTTTAAAGAAAAAGTGGGGGATACATGTGACCGTTTATTTTTTTTTTTTTTTTTCATTTTTTAATTTTGATAAAAATGTCATTAGTTTTTTAGAGCAAAAATATGTCTATTATTAAGCTGTCATCTTTTGCGTTATGGAAACTTTAGAGATTCATTTAAAGTTAGGGTAGACAGAAGTACATATTTGCTAGGATTTTTTTCAATGAATTTTCTAGTTTTTATGTTTTAACCTAGGAAATTTTCGACATTGTGGATTTATAGAGCAGTAAATGAAGTCAAAATTTGTATTTATTTAGTTGTTACTCAGCTTGTATGTTTAACTTTATTTTTTTTTTTTTTTTTCAGTCCAACTCGGTTGCGTAAACTTGCCCCGAAAACAGGGCAAGCTTTCGCATCAAGTGGGGTACGTTTACGCATAATAAAAATGATACCAAGGAGTAAATGATATAGATATTTAACCAAATTTAAGGGTTTTATTTCTCTTAAAACACTTTGAAAATAGGAAAATCACAAATAATCAATTAAAGAACATTTTATAAGCTAAACTTAAATCATTGGGCTTATTGCTAATTAAAAACAGAAACTATTTAGTCATCTTCTTCATCACTGTCAGATTTTACTAGCAAAAATAAAGTATTTCTTTTCGCATACTTGTCATGGGACTGCGTTTTGTTTTAACTTCTAAGATATTGAACCTTGTATTGTCCTTTCTTCGATTGGTTGTGTGCTTTCAAACAATAGTTGCAAGCACAATTTTCTACTTTGTAAACAGAATCGGTCATTTATTTCCTTTTTACAGATTGTACTTTTTCCCTGTCACAAATCTTGGTTTTATACTTTCTTCTTTGATGTTTCTGCTTCACTAGAAACTTGTAAATTTTAAAGTAATTTCTCCTTTTTTTCTGCCCATTTTTTTTTTTCTTTGTAGCTTCTAACTGCCTTTGTCTGACAGCTTCTTTAATCGGAGTATCAGTTAGGAAAAAAAGGAGTATGCTCACAATCCTTTCCTTGGTTCCTAAGCTTTGGTCCTACTTTTTCTAAAGGTCTTAGTTGGGGTAGTCAGTACGTGACGATGTGGAAGGCCCAGTGCGCGGAAAACTTGGATTACCGATAAGCATTTTCATTATTTTGACATTTAACGTGGTTCTGTTAGTGTTTTGAACGTAATGTCTTACCATGTTTAAAATAAAGAAAATGTATTACAGGCTTAATTCTATATAAAGCTAAAGTTGAACAGGTATAAAGGCAACACTATATGATTGTAAGCTATAAGATGCGAATCTGTATCTTAATTAAAAATGAATGGTGATCTTCAAAACTAAATAACCTGAAAATGCTAAAGGTTTCAGATAGTACAGAGCGAAAAAACGTCCGGGGTCCGTTTAGAAGTAAGACAGAGTAGTAAGACGCAGTAAAAACGTGCGTAAATGTGCCCTGATGAAAATGTGTAAACATGTCCCGTCGACAAGTGTGGATTTTTTTTTAATGTGCAACAAAATTTAATAATTTTTCGGTCCATATAAATACAATTCTTAAAAAAAAGGATAATAGTTTGCTATTTTTTACATACTTATTTATTTTGAACAAAGTATTGTTTATTAACAATAAACTTCAAAACGTTTAACACAAAATTTACTCTGCTCGGTAGAAAACAGATTTTTCTATCCGCATGATAAACCGTAGCTCGACTGTTGCTCAAAAACTTGTGAGAATTTTTACTAGGGAATAGCATCAATCTGGTATGACTAATGGCTCTCCATTTATAACTCGTTTTGAAAAAAATGGCACTGTGTAAACGTACCCAATGCGTAAAAGTGGCCCGGTCTACCCTACTTGTATTATTTTGAAGGACACATTTAAACAATATTTAAAAAAAAAAACATGCCATTTATATTTTGAAGTAAAGCTCTTTAATATAAAAAAATATACGTATACAGTAGTTACATTGAAAAGCGTGCCAGTTTTAATTGTGCAGTAATGTGCAATAAGAAAATATTTTTTCCTAAATATATAACTCTGCTCCCTGTAAAATTTAAGGATTCGAAGCTCGTTTTAATCATGGGATAGACACAATTTAAAAAAAAAAGACTAAATAGTGCAAAAAAGATTTTATTAGATAAAGAATATTCTTATATTGCATCGATTTTAAGCTTCCTTCAGATTATGATAGGGATCTGGGGATACATGATCCCACAGCCAAAAATGTACCAAAATTGTTAAGTAGAGGTTTGAAACCTGACTATTATATTAAAGTTATTCTTGTACATAAAAGCTGGCAAAAATTAGTCTTTTTCAACCATTTTGTTCTTTCTTTAGAAATGATTGCCTGAATGTGTTGAGGGAAAAAGTTTTTAGGGAAAGCATTCTGAGGTTTACATTATCCGATATATACAACTTAAGAAATACCGAAGTGTAATGTTAAAGTATAGACAGACTTCAGTAATTAAGACATTTTTAGTAAACTGCCACTGAGTGTTAATAATCTAACAAGTATGTTTGAAAATCGCGTATTAGGGATATTTGATTCCTTCGTTTAGATTGATACTTGGTCCTAGGTATCAGGTATCCATATGACAATATAAACACAATGAAAGCAATATAACCGTTATTTACTTAGTTGATATTAACTTTAAGCATTCAAAACCATGTTAACTTAATTAAATTTATCATAGTATGAGCAATAGATTTAAACAATCACTTCAGTTTATATGCTAAATAATTAAAATATCAGTCCGCACTTGTAACCCACATAACACCTAAAACATCTTAACATAAAATAAATCTACTATGTTTTAATCAGCCAAATGAGCTTGAGCAAGTTGAAATAGATATCAAACCCTTGTTTGAATGAAAACGAGTTGACGTGTGCATCACATGACTTCCTTTTACTCCAATTTAATGTCATTTCCCCATTATTGGCAATTTTAATGTGATTCAATTGTTTACTCTCTAAATATCACCAATAGTGGACGAATTGAAAACAAATTTAAAAAAAATAAAAAAATCACCAAATTTGTCGCCAAGCTGGCGACAAATGAGTTTGCAAGAAGGTGCACAACTAGACTCCACTAGGAATCTACGTACCAAATTTCAACTTTCTAGGACATACCGTTTTTGAGAAATGCGAGATACATACACACATAGGGGAAACCCGGCTAAAGTGGATACCCCGGGCAAAGCGAATTTCTTCTATAACTCCCAAATAATTTGGTTGCCAGCAGCCGCGTTGTCATAGCAATGGTCGCCTGTTGCCGCTCCGTGTAGAGCAAACACGTCGGGACGAGTTCCCCTCACGCGACGCCAGTGAGCGAGCAAAATATGTTTAGGGGAAAATAATATTAGTTTACAGAGGTTAGTGTTTCATTTATAACTTTAATACTATTTGTGACATGTTCTTTGTTATGAGTAGGATGTGATGTACGATTATGTAGCTTTCAACTATCCGTAGACGACGAGTTTAGATGCTCTGGCTTGTTAGTAATTTTTAATAACCTCAAAAATGTACCTGAAGGGCAAAGCGGATTGGGCAAAGTGAATACCATATTCACTTTGCCCGGTTATGACAAGTCACTTCATCCGAACCTGGAAGTCGCTCAATATTAAGATCTCAAGACAATACTATCATTGAAGACCGTCCTTATACTTCCATGGGATCTGAAACAACAGAATAAATCCAAGGCCCGCCACTTCACCCAAACCTGGATGTTCTACGAACTGCTACAGTCATTCAGTTTTACTACCTATTCCTCAGCCTGTTAAACCAACAATAACACGTAAACAAAAAAACTACAGATATCTACACATCCAGACAAGAACTCCAGTAAAGGACAGTCAGAGACAAAAATTTGAAAAATCCAAAAAGACGCTCATGAAGTAACTAGATGAAGTTTCGACTAAAGCTTCTCAGAAGACTATTAAAAAGACCAAGTACCAAAAAGACTAATCAAAAATCTCTGCTACAAAACATAGGACTGCATAAGAGAATAATACGAATAAGGAAGTGTGAAATTTGATAATGTAAGGTGCATTTTCTGTGATAAAATGTTCATTGAAGAAGATGATCAGCCAATGAAAAACAGGATACAATGTGTTTGTACTCAGTGGTGTCATAAAGAGTGTTCAGCATTCGAATATGGTAATGATTTTGTTTGTGATAACTGTAATGATTAGTATTGTAGAAGAAAAACGTTTTTTTTTTCTTTTTTATATGCTTCTAAATTTTAGATGTTGACTTTTTTAAAAATTTCTTTGCTTGTTACAATAATTACTGCAATAATTAGTATTGTAAAAAAATGCTTTTTAATATGAGCCTTTATTTTTCAATGCTTATTTTATTTTTAAGTTTAGTTTCTTTGTTTGTAATAACAATAATAATTAGCACTGAAGCAAAAAAATGTTTTTAAATATGTTCCTTTTATTTTCGGCGTGTATTGTATTTTTAAATTTAATTTCTTTGTTTGCAATAACTACAATAATTACCATTAGTAGTAGACCCATCGCTTCGTGCGGCAGAAGGAGGAAAACAACTCAACATTCCTGAAGGGGCGTGGTCGTCCGCCATCTTGGAATTTTCTCGTAGTCTTTCACGGGGGTATTTTAGGATGACGTCACTAATTTCTTGTAGTCTTTTACGAGGGTATTTTAGGATGACGTCACACAATTTCTTGTAATATTTCATGGGGTATGATGACGTCATCTATGACGTCACGCTTTTGGAAGGACGCCATCTTGTACTACGTCATAAGACATGTTGATTCATGTCTTAATTTTAATGACTTAATTAATGTAAATGCTAATTTTTAATTTATGCAAATTTTTTATTTTTTAATTGTTTAATTAATTTGTTTTCTTTAAATGGGTGATTAGCCTAATTAAATTTATTTTATTAAAATTATTCTGAAATATTTAAGAGGGTATTATTCTAAAATGCGCTCCCTGGGATTTGAACCGGGGACCTTTCGCTCCGAACGAGGATGCGCTAACCACTAGACCGGAGAAGGCAGTTACTTGGGAAGGATAATAAAACTTTAAATGGATAACATTCAGTAGTGGCGCCATCTATCGGAGACTAGGGCTATGACAGAAAGCTTAATTGAAAGTGTGAACTTAATTGGGAAGATATGCTGGTGGCGCCATCTAGTGATAATGAATGATAAAACTGCTTAATTGCGAATCTATTTTCAAGAGAGGGTTTGTTTTCGAAGGAAAAAAAAGGAATGTGGAAATATTATGGAAAATAATTTAAATGGTTGAAAGATGGTGGCGCCATCTATCGGGAACCAAGGCCATCTCTGAACGGATAGTTAGAATTTTATTCAGTGCTGATGGCGCCATCTAGTGATGTTTAAAATGTTTAATTGTGAATTCTGTTTAAAAAAAAATAATAATTTTTTGGAATGAATAATGCTTAACTGTGAATTAAAATGTTATTGAGTGGATTTGAACTCGTGACATAAAGATTCTTCAGTCGGCGGTATGGTCAACGCATTAGGCCGCTCGGCTGAAGAATCTTACAAAGAAGTAGCAGTTTAAATTTCACATACTCACGCAAGGGATAATTTTACAATTAAATGATGAAAGACAAGAGTAGATGAATCAGACAAAAGAACCTTACTCTCTTTCAACCATATTTTTTATTTTCCCACCTATTCCTCCCATGCTACGTCTTCAAATGCCACGATTAATTAATTTTAAAGCTTACAATCAATTTACCCTTTAGTATTAATTAAGACTAATCATTAAAGAATTTTCAATATATATTTGAAACTATCACTATTATTTTACGCAGTAACGAAGTTTATTTTTACTCCAGTTAGGATTTGTCAAATTATATAGTTTTCACAAGTTAGATTCAATCCGCCGATTTTGTCAATTCAAAGTAACTAATTCTGTTTAGTATTTTTCATTTATATTTTACTTATTCATTTTTTTTAATCAATATTTTACTTATTCATTTTATCACGCCCTTTTTATTTTCGCGCATTTATTAAACTTATTAGCTAATTCACATTAATGTATATGAAATAGATTTTTTTTTCTTTGCGCAAGAGACTTTACCATCTACAAACACCAGTAACCGAATTTCATCGAATTAAAAAAAAAAAAAAATCATATTACAATTATTCTTCAAAGAAACACCGTTTTACAATTAACTTAGAATTTATTAAACCATATGCATTCTCACTCTAGGTAGAATTTATTTAAATATACATCATTCAAGAGTTAGATTTAATAAAAGAAATTCACCGATTTAATAATTAACTTAGTCAATTCATCGCATTTAATTCAGATTACTTTTTTTTTCAAATTCAGTGTAATAACTCACTTAACTGAATAATTTTTTTCTCATACGTTTCACCATTTTCGTACATTTATTAAACTTGTAAAATACTTTACACACACTACAAAATTAGAAAATCTTATTTTATTTCAATACGAAAAACATTGTTCCGAATTCTACTTTACAATTTACTAACACAATTTACCGAATTTCACTTAGAAAATCTCATTATTAATATTTTATAACTTGTATTTTTACTTTATTTATTTTAATTGTTTTTCCTCACACTATCAAAGATTTTTCAATAATGTTAGGATTTATTAAAACAGTCAAAGTTACTTTCATCATTTTCAATGTATCGTTTTATTTAACTTAACCATTTTTCTCATACGTTTTAATTTTTTCATACAATTCTTAGACTTGTGAAATAAATTACGCTTTAATATATTCAAAAATACATCAGCATAGTGCTTTTTGAAGACAGGAGACTTTACCATTTTACTTTTCCATCTACCAAGTCAAAACACAATTTGCCGAATTTCCCTTAAAAAATCTTATTATTAATGTTTTCGAACTTGTATTTTTCACAGTAACAAAGTTTTTCACTATAAGTAAGAATTTATTAAAATAGTAACCATTCAAGAGTTAAATTTAATTCATTTTAATTAACTCATATCATTTTTTTTTTTTTACATTCACAATTATTTTATTTAACCTAATCATTTTCTTACCCATTTTATTATTTTCACGCATTTATTAAACTTGTAAACTAATTCACATTAGTACATTCGACATAGTTAATTTTCTTAACGCAAGGGCTTTGCAATCTACAAACACAATTTTCCGAATTTTACTTAGAAAATCTTATTACTAACTTGTATTTTTCACAGTAGCAAAGTTTTCCCCCTCTAATTATTATTTATTGAAATAGCAACTGTTCAAGAGTTAGGTTTAATTCGATTTAATTTTTATTAATTAATGCATATTATTTCCTTCATATTCACAATTATTTTATTCAGCTTAATCATTTGAATCATTTTCTTACCCATTTTATTATTTTCACGCATTTATTAAACTTGTAAACTAATTCACATTAAACATATTCGCCATAGTTATTATTCTTAGCACAGGAGACTTTACAATCTACAAACACAATTTACAGAATTTCACTTAGGAAATCTCATTACTAATGTTTTCAAACTTGTATTTTTACTTTATTTATTTATTTATTTATTTATTTATTTATTTATTTATTTTTTCACATCACCAAAGTTTTTTCAATAATGTTAGATTAGGGAAATTGCAGCTTTTCAAGAATTTGATTCAATTCTTTTCAGCCAAATTTACTTTCTCTGTTTTCAATATAATTCTTTCATCATTTTCAATGTATCACTTTATTTACACAATTTGACGATTTTAACTTAAAAAATCTTATTATTAATATTTTCGAACTTGTATTTTTCACAGTAGCTAATTTTTTTCTCTCTAGTTAGGATTTTAACAACTATTCAAAAGGTAGGTTTAATTCGATTTAATTAACTCATATTATTACTTTTTTTCATATTCACAATTATTTTATTTAACTTAATCATATTCTCACCCATATTATTATTTTCATACAATTACTGAAATCATAAAATTCATTACGCTTTAATATATTCAAAAATACTTCATCATAGTTCTTTTTTAACACACATATCATTTTCCAGAACACAATTTATCGAATTTCACTTAGAAAATCGTATTATTAATACTTTCAATCTTGTATTTTTTACTTTATTCATTTATTGTTTATTCTTTCACACTAGCAAAGTTTTTTCAATCAAGTTTGGCTAGGGAAATTGCAACTTTTCAAGAGTTGAGTCGTACTCAATTCGATTTAATTCATTGAATTGACACAGATATTTTTTTTTCTTATTCGCAATTATTATTTTTAACTTATTCGTTTTACTACTTTCACGAATTTATTGAACTTACAATGTAATTTACACACTGCTATATTCAAAATACTTCATTATTATTATTATTACCAATATTATTTTACCATCTACGGACACCATTAACAGAGTTTTACTACAATATTCAAAAATCTAAGTAAACCTAATGTTTTTCTGAACTCACATTTTTACTTTGTGTATTTTCCACACTACCATGATTATTCTTTTCAATTATTGGAATCAATTTAACTCATTTAACTAACGCAGATTTTCAAAGCAACTACAGAGATAATTTACGACTTTCAAATCAGAACGAATACTCAGAAACGATATTTTTACGAAACTTAAGTAAGTAATTTCAAATGCTTCCAAAGCGTTTTTAGAATATACTTAAACATAGAAAGTCCTGGCGAAAAGATATTAAACTTTGTTCAACACAATTTTTAACTTATTACAATTATTATTTCCATAATCACTTTTAAGAATTTTTCGATTGAACATTGAAAATATTTGACACAAGTTTAACTTAAAGCACTTAAGCATAAAAATTCAAAAAATTAGGAACATAAACTTAAATCTTCAAGACTTGAATATTTACGACTAAGCGAAACTCAAACACAATAATTTAGAAACAGAAACATACAATCTTTATAACTTGAACATTGGGAAAGAAGGAAAAAAAAACTTTAAACATAATCCTAAAAAAATTCCTTCAAATACAATTAACTAATTAAAAGTAAAAATCTTTGAAACTTACCCCAAGTTTGCTGAAATGATGTTTTTTTTTTTATAAAAGTACTGAAAGAAGTTACAAACTGTGATTCGTTATCAAATACACTACATCAAAATATTGTAACCTCAATTCAGCCCTTATTTCAATCAAACCAACAGTCATAACTGAAATAATTTTTCCCGCATGCGACACCGATTCACGCCAGAGTTGTATTAAAATATTTTAATTATATTTTTCTTTTCAAATTTTTAATGCAGAATGAAATCTCATACAACCGACAGACACGGAAAACCAAACTGATCTGATTTTTACGAAACCTCGCATACAAACTTCCCCTAGTCATGTGGTGAGTCATAATACAAATGAGGTAATGGGATGTATGACTAATAGTTCGTTGCACTGCAGAAATTATTTAAAATGATTTAAAAAGAAAACATCAAGTCCAAAAATCTATTTCGCAGTTTTTATAAACACTTTTGAATCAATTAAACAAATTAAATAATTCTGAATATTTCTCTGTTTTTTATTAAAGTTCTAATAATGCATATCGTTTTCAGCATAAGTACGACAAGTTTCTTATGGAATTTGAAAAATAAACAAACAATTATAGACCCTTTTTATCAATATCCCCATTACCTCATTTGTATTATTTAAGGATTGATGGAATTATCAACTTTTCAGCTCAATTAAATGTTATGACCTACCCGCTAAGAAATCAAAAAATATTCTAAGACCCTATATTCTAATACTTACAACTTCACCTCACACAAATTCGTGTAGCTGAATAACAAGTAGGTAAAATAAAATATCATCTATAGGGGAGTCTGGGGATATGAGGATACATGATCCCACAGCTAAACATGTACTAAAATCATTAAGAAGAGGTTTGAAACCTGACAATAATGTTAAAGTTATACTTGTACACAAAACTGGCAACACTATTGTTTTTTTTTTTCAGCCATTTTGTTTAACTCAAGAAAATGATTGTCTGAATGTGTCAAAGGAAACTTTTTTTTTTTTTGGAAAGCTTTCCGAAGTTTACATTATTCGTTATACACAACTTAAAAAATATATCGAAGTGTAATGTTAAAGTATAGACAGTCTATAAAAATTGAGGCATATTTTTAGTAAATTGCCTCTGATTGTTAATAATAGAACAAGTATCTTTGTAAAAATCGCATATTAGGGATACTTGATTCCCTCGTTTAGAAGGATACGTAATCCCATGGATCAAGTATCCATATCACAATATAAACACATTGAAAACAATATAAATCTTGTTTACTTAGTTGACATTAACTTTTAACATTCAAAACCATGATCACATAATAAAATTTCAAAGTATTGAAAATAAACACTGTTAAATACGATCAAAGTCCTAACATTCGATGGAAAACCGTTGAAATAATTGGAAATGCAAAAATCGTTGTGTTTTTGGAAAAATAATTAAATGTAACGCATAAAAGCGTTGAAAATATTAAAAATACTCTCGTTGAATGATTATGAATTGGAAAAATCAAGTCTGTGTGAGAGAAACGAATGGGATAAACCAACTATTGAAAACTGTTAAGTTCGGGTAAAAATATTTTGATTGTTAGCCAGTACAAATATATTTAGAAAAAATTATAATAGAACAACTGATAAGTGAAAAGAAAAATTCATAACTTGAATATTTCGTTCGTTGAAGCGTGAAGAAAATACTTTTGAAAATTTCAAAGTATTGAAAATAAACATTGTTAAATATAATCAAAGTCCTATTATTCGATCGGATATCGTTGAAATAGTTGGAAATGCGAAAACAATTATGTATCGAAAAACAAATAATTGCAATGCATAAGCAATGAAAATGTAAAAATACATCTGCAAAATGACTATGAAGTGAAAAAAAATCAAGTCTCTGACTATGTATGAGTTATGTCAAACGAATGGGATAAATATACTTTTGAAAACAGTTAAGTTCGGGAAAAAATTATTTGAATAATTGTGGTTTAGCATGTACATTTCGCATAACGTAATGGAGCTGTGAATATCGTAAAGGGCTTGCTTTCTCACGCGTGATAGGAAAATCAGACTGATTCATTCCTCGTCGATGACTTGACTAAATATGAAACCACATGACTAGGGGAAGTTTGTATGCGAGGTTTCGTAAAAATCAGATCAGTTTGGTTTTCCGTGTCTGTCGGTTGTATGAGATTTCATTCTGCATTAAAAATTTGAAAAGAAAAATATTATTAAAATATTTTAATACAACTCTGGCGTGAATCGGTGTCGCATGCGGGAAAAATTATTTCAGTTATGACTGTTGGTTTGATTGAAATAAGGGCTGAATTGAGGTTACAATATTTTGATGTAGTGTATTTGATAACGACTCACAGTTTGTAACTTCTTTCAGTACTTTTATAAAAAAAAAAACATCATTTCAGCAAACTTGGGGTAAGTTTCAAAGATTTTTACTTTTAATTAGTTAATTGTATTTGAAGGAATTTTTTTAGGATTATGTTTAAAGTTTTTTTTTCCTTCTTTCCCAATGTTCAAGTTATAAAGATTGTATGTTTCTGTTTCTAAATTATTGTGTTTGAGTTTCGCTTAGTCGTAAATATTCAAGTCTTGAAGATTTAAGTTTATGTTCCTAATTTTTTGAATTTTTATGCTTAAGTGCTTTAAGTTAAACTTGTGTCAAATATTTTCAATGTTCAATCGAAAAATTCTTAAAAGTGATTATGGAAATAATAATTGTAATAAGTTAAAAATTGTGTTGAACAAAGTTTAATATCTTTTCGCCAGGACTTTCTATGCTTAAGTATATTCTAAAAACGCTTTGGAAGCATTTGAAATTACTTACTTAAGTTTCGTAAAAATATCGTTTCTGAGTATTCGTTCTGATTTGAAAGTCGTAAATTATCTCTGTAGTTGCTTTGAAAATCTGCGTTAGTTAAATGAGTTAAATTGATTCCAATAATTGAAAAGAATAATCATGGTAGTGTGGAAAATACACAAAGTAAAAATGTGAGTTCAGAAAAACATTAGGTTTACTTAGATTTTTGAATATTGTAGTAAAACTCTGTTAATGGTGTCCGTAGATGGTAAAATAATATTGGTAATAATAATAATAATGAAGTATTTTGAATATAGCAGTGTGTAAATTACATTGTAAGTTCAATAAATTCGTGAAAGTAGTAAAACGAATAAGTTAAAAATAATAATTGCGAATAAGAAAAAAAAATATCTGTGTCAATTCAATGAATTAAATCGAATTGAGTACGACTCAACTCTTGAAAAGTTGCAATTTCCCTAGCCAAACTTGATTGAAAAAACTTTGCTAGTGTGAAAGAATAAACAATAAATGAATAAAGTAAAAAATACAAGATTGAAAGTATTAATAATACGATTTTCTAAGTGAAATTCGATAAATTGTGTTCTGGAAAATGATATGTGTGTTAAAAAAGAACTATGATGAAGTATTTTTGAATATATTAAAGCGTAATGAATTTTATGATTTCAGTAATTGTATGAAAATAATAATATGGGTGAGAATATGATTAAGTTAAATAAAATAATTGTGAATATGAAAAAAAGTAATAATATGAGTTAATTAAATCGAATTAAACCTACCTTTTGAATAGTTGTTAAAATCCTAACTAGAGAGAAAAAAATTAGCTACTGTGAAAAATACAAGTTCGAAAATATTAATAATAAGATTTTTTAAGTTAAAATCGTCAAATTGTGTAAATAAAGTGATACATTGAAAATGATGAAAGAATTATATTGAAAACAGAGAAAGTAAATTTGGCTGAAAAGAATTGAATCAAATTCTTGAAAAGCTGCAATTTCCCTAATCTAACATTATTGAAAAAACTTTGGTGATGTGAAAAAATAAATAAATAAATAAATAAATAAATATATAAATAAATAAAGTAAAAATACAAGTTTGAAAACATTAGTAATGAGATTTCCTAAGTGAAATTCTGTAAATTGTGTTTGTAGATTGTAAAGTCTCCTGTGCTAAGAATAATAACTATGGCGAATATGTTTAATGTGAATTAGTTTACAAGTTTAATAAATGCGTGAAAATAATAAAATGGGTAAGAAAATGATTCAAATGATTAAGCTGAATAAAATAATTGTGAATATGAAGGAAATAATATGCATTAATTAATAAAAATTAAATCGAATTAAACCTAACTCTTGAACAGTTGCTATTTCAATAAATAATAATTAGAGGGGGAAAACTTTGCTACTGTGAAAAATACAAGTTAGTAATAAGATTTTCTAAGTAAAATTCGGAAAATTGTGTTTGTAGATTGCAAAGCCCTTGCGTTAAGAAAATTAACTACAGTAGAGCGCCGATTATCCGAACTCCAATTAACCGAACTTCCAGTTATCCGAAACGTGTTTTTCGCCTTTTATATTTTTTTAACCGAACTTCCAATTATCCGAACCGTGTTTTTCGCCTTTTAAATTTTTTTTCCGAACTTTATGCGAACGGCATATTTTTCATCCAAAACCTAATTTTTTTTTTTTTTTCTGTCCCTTCCAACCAAGCTTTCAATTACGTACGTACTCTTTTTTTCACCCTGTTATCTATCTTTTTTCTTTTCTTTCTTGGCATACAAATTTTAATCCGGAAACTGCAAGATATTTTTGGGGAGTTTTGTTAGTGGGAAGAGAGAACACAAAAGGTTTGAAGAAAGGGGTTGAGAAACCAAGGTCAAAGCACAAAATTCCTGTTTGCATTCTTCTCCCCCCACCCTCGCTGTGGACACGTGGGGAAAAACTGGTTTGTGTGACGTATCTACGTTGACAAAGTGAGTTGCTCAGAATCATGTGCTCTGCTTTTTTTAGAGTTTGTTATCGTCGATATCGGTTGCTAGCCGCTGTTAATTCTTGTTGTTAATAGAGTTGTTAGTGGTTGTTACTAAAGGTTTCTTGATAGCGGTTGTTGATTGCACCAGCGATCTAGCTCATTTCTTTTTCTGCAACGAAGGTGAAAAGATGTCTGGAAAGCGAAAAAGAGTTGTTCTTTCGCTAGAAGACAAAGGAAAGATATTGAAGAGGCTGAAAAATAATGAAGCCGCTTCAAAATTAGCAGCGGAGTTTGGTGTAGGAAAGTCTACAATATCAGATATAAAAAAGAATGAAGAATCAATTATGAAGTATTTAACGGGACTTGAAAGTGAGCAAGGAAGCTTAGATAGAAAATCGATGAAAAAATCCTTTGATGATAAAGTAGATAAAGCTTTGCACATGTGGTTTTTGCAGAAACGCTCATCTGGTCATCCCATTTCTGGACCCTTATTATGTGAGAAGGCACTATTTTTCAACGAAAAGTTGAATGGAGAAAATACTAATACATTTCAAGCAAGCTCTGGGTGGCTTAGAAATTTTAAGCTACGGCATGGTATACGCGAAATCGGATTGCATGGTGAAAAATTATCTGCATCTACAGAGTCTGCTACGAAATTCGTAAAAGAATTTATTGAATTTGTAAAATCAGAAAAATACGAAGAATTTATTTACAATGCAGATGAGACCGGCCTGTTTTGGAGATCTTTACCCCGAAAAACGTTAGCATCTGGGTTCGAAAAAAGTGCTTCTGGAACTAAATTAAACAAAGAAAGAATCACAGTTCTTAATTGCGCAAATGCAACCGGTAACCATCGAATACCATTGTTCGTGATAGGACATTCAAAGAAGCCTCGATGTTTTAATAATTGGAAAAATCTGCCAGTAATTTACACTTCTCAAAGGAAGGCTTGGATGACATCAGAAGGTTTCATTGATTGGTATGATCACACATTCATTCCTAAAGTTAAGACACATCAAGAAGATATGAAGAAAGAGGGCAGAGTACTCCTACTTCTTGATAATGCACCTTCACATCCGTGTGCAGATACCCTTGAACGGGAAAATGGGAAGTTCCGAGTAAAGTTTTTGCCACCTAATGTTACATCACTGATACAACCCATGGATCAGAGTGTAATCGAGACATTTAAGCGCTTTTATAGAAAGCAAAAGTTGAGAAAGATGCTTCTATCAGAAGACACTGAAGAGCCTGATTCCCAGAATGCCAAAAACGTTAATTTAAGGGGTCTAAGGACCTTTAATCTTCAGAATTTTCGATTTTCTGGAAAAAATATATGTTATGCATAATTTTATTCTGAACAATTTGATACCTTATTTATTACCATACGCCAAAAACTTTTCGAGTTATTGTAAAAATGCGTAAACTTTTCCCGTAGAGATTCATGTTAACAGCAGCTGTTTAAGCCTCTTTTTCTCAGGTGCCGATTTCTTCGGTTTTCTCGTTTTGCGCGCATGATATTTCAGAAAGTTTGTTAGATATTTGGGTAAAACTTTTCATGCATGTTTGCCTGATACATCTTAATGATCTGAACCTAAATTTCAACTAAAAAATTAAAGTTAATATTTAAAAATAAATATTTTTTTACCCAAAATTTTGGAAATTTTCGATATTAACTTACCAAATTTAAAAAAAAAAAATAAATAATTGGAAATAAATGAATAAATTTAGGTTCAGGTCATAAATATAAACCAGATAAATATACATTAAAAGTTTTACGGAAATATATAAAAAACTTTCTTAGATATCATGCGCGCAAAACGAGAAAACCGAAGAAATCGGCACCTGAGAAAAAGAGGCTTAAACAGCTACTGTTAGCATAAATCTCTATGGGGAAAGTTTAGGCATTTTTACAATAACTCGAAGAGTTTTTGGCGTATAGTAATAAATAAGGTACCAAATTGTTCAGAATTAAACTGTGCATAACATATATTTTTTCCAGAAAATCGAAAATTTTGAAGTTTAAAGGTCCTTAGACCCCTTAAAAGATTGTTGCATTATGGCTGCCGATTCCTGTATGCTTGTAAAATTATCAACGTTAAAAAATGCCTGGAATAAAATTTTAAACAGGGAAAAAATTGATACTGGAGCAGAAGCATCTGATAAGGAAAATGAGGAGTGTAAAACTATAAAAGAGATGGGAAGAATCCTAAATTATGAGGAAAAAGAAATTAATGAGTGGCTAAATTGTGACATGCAAGACCCTGGATATCAGATTTTAAATGACAATGAGATTGTGGCTGAGATTGAAGGCGAAAATGAAGAAAATAAAAATGAAATTGAAAACGAATGCTCTGAAAAGGCTCGAAAGGCAAAAAGACGCTGATCCTATTCAAGCAATGCATTTAAGAAGCATTAGAGATATGGCAGCATTGAAAAGAATGTCTTCTTTAAAGCAAGAAAAAATCAAAAGCTTTTTTACTTAAATTATAATCTTTTTAAAAAAAAGACAAAAAAAGTTTAAAAAATGAAAAAAAGACAAAAAAAAGTTTAAAAAATGAAAAAAAGACAAAAAAAAGTTTAAAAAATGAAAAAAAAGACAAAAAAAAGTTTAAAAAATGAAAAAAAGACAAAAAAAAAAAAACATTTTTAAACACGCCAGCACTAACAGTGTTGCCAGTCCTAAGCCTGGATAAAGTGTGAAGGTTTTTGTATAGATAGGGATATCCTTTAAATTGTCTGTCCAATTATCCGAACTTTTGCTTATCCGAACTAGGGTCGGTCCCGACGTGTTCGGATAATCGGCGCTCTACTGTATGTCGAATGTACTAATGTGAATTAGTTTACAAGTTTAATAAATGCGTGAAAATAATAAAATGGGTAAGAAAATGATTAGGTTAAATAAAATAATTGTGAATGTAAAAAAAAAAAATGATATGAGTTAATTAAAATGAATTAAATTTAACTCTTGAATGGTTACTATTTTAATAAATTCTTACTTATAGTGAAAAACTTTGTTACTGTGAAAAATACAAGTTCGAAAACATTAATAATAAGATTTTTTAAGGGAAATTCGGCAAATTGTGTTTTGACTTGGTAGATGGAAAAGTAAAATGGTAAAGTCTCCTGTCTTCAAAAAGCACTATGCTGATGTATTTTTGAATATATTAAAGCGTAATTTATTTCACAAGTCTAAGAATTGTATGAAAAAATTAAAACGTATGAGAAAAATGGTTAAGTTAAATAAAACGATACATTGAAAATGATGAAAGTAACTTTGACTGTTTTAATAAATCCTAACATTATTGAAAAATCTTTGATAGTGTGAGGAAAAACAATTAAAATAAATAAAGTAAAAATACAAGTTATAAAATATTAATAATGAGATTTTCTAAGTGAAATTCGGTAAATTGTGTTAGTAAATTGTAAAGTAGAATTCGGAACAATGTTTTTCGTATTGAAATAAAATAAGATTTTCTAATTTTGTAGTGTGTGTAAAGTATTTTACAAGTTTAATAAATGTACGAAAATGGTGAAACGTATGAGAAAAAAATTATTCAGTTAAGTGAGTTATTACACTGAATTTGAAAAAAAAAGTAATCTGAATTAAATGCGATGAATTGACTAAGTTAATTATTAAATCGGTGAATTTCTTTTATTAAATCTAACTCTTGAATGATGTATATTTAAATAAATTCTAACTAGAGTGAGAATGCATATGGTTTAATAAATTCTAAGTTAATTGTAAAACGGTGTTTCTTTGAAGAATAATTGTAATATGATTTTTTTTTTTTTTTAATTCGATGAAATTCGGTTACTGGTGTTTGTAGATGGTAAAGTCTCTTGCGCAAAGAAAAAAAAATCTATTTCATATACATTAATGTGAATTAGCTAATAAGTTTAATAAATGCGCGAAAATAAAAAGGGCGTGATAAAATGAATAAGTAAAATATTGATTAAAAAAAATGAATAAGTAAAATATAAATGAAAAATACTAAACAGAATTAGTTACTTTGAATTGACAAAATCGGCGGATTGAATCTAACTTGTGAAAACTATATAATTTGACAAATCCTAACTGGAGTAAAAATAAACTTCGTTACTGCGTAAAATAATAGTGATAGTTTCAAATATATATTGAAAATTCTTTAATGATTAGTCTTAATTAATACTAAAGGGTAAATTGATTGTAAGCTTTAAAATTAATTAATCGTGGCATTTGAAGACGTAGCATGGGAGGAATAGGTGGGAAAATAAAAAATATGGTTGAAAGAGAGTAAGGTTCTTTTGTCTGATTCATCTACTCTTGTCTTTCATCATTTAATTGTAAAATTATCCCTTGCGTGAGTATGTGAAATTTAAACTGCTACTTCTTTGTAAGATTCTTCAGCCGAGCGGCCTAATGCGTTGACCATACCGCCGACTGAAGAATCTTTATGTCACGAGTTCAAATCCACTCAATAACATTTTAATTCACAGTTAAGCATTATTCATTCCAAAAAATTATTATTTTTTTTTAAACAGAATTCACAATTAAACATTTTAAACATCACTAGATGGCGCCATCAGCACTGAATAAAATTCTAACTATCCGTTCAGAGATGGCCTTGGTTCCCGATAGATGGCGCCACCATCTTTCAACCATTTAAATTATTTTCCATAATATTTCCACATTCCTTTTTTTTCCTTCGAAAACAAACCCTCTCTTGAAAATAGATTCGCAATTAAGCAGTTTTATCATTCATTATCACTAGATGGCGCCACCAGCATATCTTCCCAATTAAGTTCACACTTTCAATTAAGCTTTCTGTCATAGCCCTAGTCTCCGATAGATGGCGCCACTACTGAATGTTATCCATTTAAAGTTTTATTATCCTTCCCAAGTAACTGCCTTCTCCGGTCTAGTGGTTAGCGCATCCTCGTTCGGAGCGAAAGGTCCCCGGTTCAAATCCCAGGGAGCGCATTTTAGAATAATACCCTCTTAAATATTTCAGAATAATTTTAATAAAATAAATTTAATTAGGCTAATCACCCATTTAAAGAAAACAAATTAATTAAACAATTAAAAAATAAAAAATTTGCATAAATTAAAAATTAGCATTTACATTAATTAAGTCATTAAAATTAAGACATGAATCAACATGTCTTATGACGTAGTACAAGATGGCGTCCTTCCAAAAGCGTGACGTCATAGATGACGTCATCATACCCCATGAAATATTACAAGAAATTGTGTGACGTCATCCTAAAATACCCTCGTAAAAGACTACAAGAAATTAGTGACGTCATCCTAAAATACCCCCGTGAAAGACTACGAGAAAATTCCAAGATGGCGGACGACCACGCCCCTTCAGGAATGTTGAGTTGTTTTCCTCCTTCTGCCGCACGAAGCGATGGGTCTACTACTACATGAAATATTACAAGAAATTGTGTGACGTCATCCTAAAATACCCTCGTAAAAGACTACAAGAAATTAGTGACGTCATCCTAAAATACCCCCGTGAAAGACTACGAGAAAATTCCAAGATGGCGGACGACCACGCCCCTTCAGGAATGTTGAGTTGTTTTCCTCCTTCTGCCGCACGAAGCGATGGGTCTACTACTACCATTGTAGCAAAAAAATGGTTTTCAGATATGTTCCTTTAATTTTCGATGAGTTTTTTTTATTTTTAATGTTTAGTTTCATGACAAATAATGTTGCTGTTCGCTTTGCCCTAGAAACGAATCCACTTTACCCGGGGTGTTGGGCAAAGTGGATATTTATGCCATCGTTGAAAACTGACCTTATATCTAATAGTGTAATTAATATTAAGGATAACTGTTATTGCATTACGCAAGTTCATTAAATGAAGACTGATTATAAACATTTGTTTCAATTTCTAAAGTTATAATTAAACGACAATAAGCAAGAAAAGCTTAAGGTATTCACGTTGCCCGGGTTTCCCCTACACACATACGCACATACATACGTGCATATGGACGTCACGAGAGAATTCCTTGTAATTAACTCGGGGGTCGTCGAAATGGATATTTCGGGTGTCTGTACGTTCCTAGGCATATATCTACGTGTGATCGGGTCGAAAAAAACTCAGCATTCATTCGGGGTGAGAAAAATGGAAATTAAGGTCGATTTTTTAGTGAAAATTTTTTCGCGAATACAATACTTCCTTTTTTGTAAAAGGAAGTAAAAATGATTTTGTTATAGTTAGATTTACAACAAAAAGTAAGTTGCTAATTATGTAGATCCATTAGCGGATAGAATGCATAGTTGGATTTCCAGAGTTTGAAATAAGTTTTCTAAAGCAAAAAAGTTATATGCTTACTCAATCTATTTTCCTGAAAAACTGATAAAAGTGGAGTAAATGAGAATGAATGTGTGAGGTTGTACATATCCAGTTGGGTTTAGCGGAACTTGAAGCACTACAAAAAACAAATTGTTTGCATTTGACTTTTCAGGTTTTGAAAACATTGGGCTTTCTTTTCCTTTTTATAAGTATACTGATACTTACTTTTTTCTTATATCTTTTTAAAAATTAATTCAAATGATAAAACTCTTAATTATTTTTATTGCAAGACAAGAAGCAAATAAGTTGATTTTTGTGCTTTTCATCCTTTTTTTTTTTTTTTTTTTTGTAGGTATTTTAGTTTCATAATGCTTCTTTAAATAAAGTGTTAGTTTTATTTATAAAATATATTGTTCACAACTGTACTGGAGAATTAGTAACTGATCAAAAGCATCATAAATTCATTAAAGCTTCGTACATTTTTTTTTACAAATGTCCTAGTGGAATTTGAAACAATAATATTTTGTGTCCGTTTTATTATAATATAATAAAGAAAATTAGAAATAGTGCTATTCTTAAAAACATTATGTAGACAACTAAAATCCATAAGTAAATTGCTGATCTAATGAAAAGTCTATATTTTTTCTCAGTGGGATTAAGTTTCCCCCATGAAGGGATTATGTATCCCTTGATGTGGTGATACATGATTCCTTTATAAAGTGTTTCAAAAAAAGTTATTTTACCAAAACTATCTGTTTAGTTTCAACTTACAAAAAAAAAAAAAAAAATACTGTCAGAATTTTAAAACGCTTTTTTTTTGGATCACCCTAATATACATCATATAAAACTGTTAAGCAGTCTTATTTTTATTGCTTGAATGAAATATGAGAAACATATGTTTTTTACTTGCTGTTTAGACACATCATTTAGTACCCTTAAGTACCCTACAAGCACTACTTTAAGTTAATTTAACCCAGAACTTTACAACTCTTCTTGGTGAATTTAATTTATAAATTCTTTATAGGAGCATGTTTGTTGCAGTTGAGCATTATGCTGCCATTTTTTCCTTTATGTAAATACGTATTAAATACATTTTTAAAGTTTTACATTTTATTTTTATTAAAATTTTCGACATTTGGAATTCACTGAAACACGATTTCTAATAAATTCTAATAGGGAATTTAATATGTTTTTGCAATTTCTGACAACGTAAAAACCTTATTACGGTAGAGTATCGCTAGGATTGAAAAATACTTTTCAAAGAAATAATCATATTGAGGTGGGTAACACAGCTAAACTTACTTTAAACAAAAATCAACTATTAATATCATCGCTTCAGAGCAACAGTAAGACACCTAATCCCAGAAATAACCGAAATATACTTGGTCCTAGATGCACTCTCTCCCCTCTTTTCATGTATTAAAAAATAACTTATCAGGTATCTCACAAATAATATCAGACTCACATGTACTAACCTGATAAAATCATGTCCATAACAATAAAAAATAACAATAATTTTTCCAAAGATGGAAAAATATATCCATAGCAATAGACAAAATCTTCCCCTTTATTTTGAAAAAAATATTTTCATAACGATACAAAAAAAAACTAGCTTTTAACAATTAATGGATGATGAAAAGCGTTTTCAAAATGGTTCGAGAGACATAATAAGTTAAAATAAGCTTCTATCTCTTTATATAAAGCGCCATATTTGCTTCATTAAAGTATGACATATGATCCTCTAACAAACTGCAGTGACTTGAAACATGCTCTAAGTTTCTGTAGTCTTTTAAAGGTTCTGTACTTTAATGACGTCAATTAGTAGAGACTGATAACAGTCATTTATCACATTTTGAAACACTTGAAAACTGACGCCTGTTCTTTCAGCATTGTACGTTTAAGCAGACTGTTGATAAATTTGGAAATAAAATATTTCATAGTATCTAGTACATATATTTTCTACAAAATAATAAAAAATGGTTTAGATTATATTCTAATTAATATTCTGAGAACTATATGTATTTACAGGGTGTCCGAAAAGGGTTTAACACATTTAAAAATCATAGCAAATGCAACAATTTGTCGCACGAACATGTGATTTGTGCTGTAATACTTCACATGTTCAAGATTTTTTTATGATATCGGAAAATAAAAGAAAAAATTGCAATTATGCGTAATCGCTGTACCATTACAGTAAGAAAAACAAGCATCATGTGAGGAGCTAAATCATTTTATTATACAGAAAACTTTACTTTTCATTACCAGAGTCAAATGGACATGGGAAGAATTTGAGTACCACTCAGATGTGAGTCGAGAAACATACGGTACACACATTGAGTTATGGTAGTAAAAGGTATTGCTTTCTGTTCAATTAAATGATTGAAAACCTCACATGACGTTTGTTTTTCTTACTGGGACGAATTACGTATAATTACAGTTCTTCCACTTTTCTTTTTTTACCCTTCTTTACGATGTCCAAAAAGTTCTTTAACCTGTGAAGTGTTATGGCGAAAATAGCATCTTCATGCAATAGTTTGTTGCTTTTGTGTGAATTTTTAAAGTGTGTCAAGAGCTTTTTGAACACCCTGTATATATGTTATGCACTATTGGCCATTAAAATTGCTATACACTTGAAAGTTCCATGACAGAAGGAGATGCTCTGATATACAAAATATGAATTTTGCAACTGAATCGTGTAAAATAGGCGGCGGTAGCTTCACCTACAATTCGTTTAATTAAATAAATTGGGTAGTGGATTCCCACTCACAAATTATATTTGAGCATTGTTTACGAGGGGGAAACATTGTTACAACAACTCGTGTATAAATGAGAAACTTTGTTACAACGTCGTGGAAACATTGTTGCAATAACACGTTTAATAGTGGCAAACATTGTTACAACGTTGTTCAAACATTGTTACAACAACTCGTGTTTGAATGAAAAACAGTGTTACTACGTTGTTGAAACATTGTTACAATAACTCATGGGTAAATGAAAAACGCTTATCAGTACGTTTTTGACTTTAATAGAGGTTGAATCGAAGTTCACTGGGCTTTCAGTTTATAGTTTCGCTTTGTTGCTGCGTTCGTCAGTCGAGATTCTATAACTGACTGTCGCAAATGTTCAGGAGGTTCATCAGAAGCACCGCGATTTACCTCAGATGCCCGCTGTTGCTAATTTTCGAAGATCTCAGACACTTATATCATGCTAATTTCTTTTTTCCGTAGTACAGTTGTTTTAATACCTACTATTTTACTACGGATTTTTTTCCCAAAAATCCTACGGTGACTCAATTTATGACTAGTTATATATTTACTTTCACACTTTCATTTGAGAATTGAAAGAAATTCTCTTAAATGCAATTATGAAGGTTAACTAAGAAGTTGAAGCTAATAAATTCATTCAAGCAGACTTAATTGCTTAAATGTTTTTGCAGTATATCTATACGGAAATCTATGACCTATACCAATTAAAATTCGGATATTTTTTCTGTAATTCCATGTCTCTCAGTAAAGTAAACTGTCTTCATTAGGATGATTTTGAAAAGTATTTTACGTACGAGGGCTGTTTAATGAGTAATGAAACTAAGTTTATAAAAAATACAGAACAACTTTAATCGTCATAATTTACATGTTTTTTTTTTTTTAAGAATAATTTCTGCGGGAATAATTGCATTAATTCCAACAATCTGTCCACTTCTTAAAAGCTTGTGAACGTTAAGTTTGTAAAAGCTTATTCAAAACGTACAGAGTTTAGAATTATTAGTCTGTAAGCGCCAACTATCGGTAGCTTTTGTCAATACGGACAACAAACATTTTTCATGCCACAGAAATTAACATTCTGATGAGTGGTTTCGCGGCAGCAAAATTAGTCTTATTACTTATTGAATAGCCTACGTATATGATTGTATTTGTAATATATATTTTTTAAACCGGTCTGCGTTGGAGATTTTCTTTTGACTGACCTCGTGCTGCCATATGACATAGAATCCAGTCTTTTATTTTTCGTCAATCTATATGTGGCAGATGTAAAGTGCAGATAGAATTTTGACACTTAGTATCCCACCAGAAGGAGACACTTCGGATTTTATCGATGCAAAACTTTACTTGAGGCTTTATCTTGGCGAGAGTACTCGAATTCATAATTCAAACTAATACGGAAAGAACATTTAACATGCCTCATAATCATGCGACTTGAGAGTTGACAATTTTTTGCGTCTGGAGAGTTAACCGACTTGTCATTTGGATGCAAGTAAGAATCCGGGTCCAAAGGCGTAAGAGGCCAACTCCGCACCACCATGTGAAACAGCCAACACTTTTGTGGTAAAATTATGTGAATTAATGCAGAAAAAAATTGTTGAGATTAGTAGTAGAAGAGCGCATTCGAGTAAACTGCGCCAGTAGGTCTTTTTTTTCTGTTCGAGTATTACATTTAGTTCAAATTAAGGCATTAAGAAGCCAAGAGATGTAAGAGGACTTTATAAAGATTCCAGAATTGCGCTTGAAGTTCAGAGCCTTGGTAGGCATCCATTGATTTCTTTTATTAAATCGTGCTGTGTATCAACAACTACCAGGGCTACTAGTACCATCTCTTGCGCCAAAAACACAGAAGATGTCCTATCATGTGTACTAATTATCTTCAGACTTTAAATTTTGGCAATTGCTACGTCGCTTTTCTTCTCATTGCCTCAAATAGGGAATAAATTGCAAAAAGTATGCCTACATATGTTAATCCACACGAACAGAGGTTCTCAACCTTTCAAGTTTCTGTGTCTCTTCCCGCACTGATGTAAAGTAAAGCCTCTTCCCGACTATATGCGATCAATACAAGTACAGTAAAATCTTTTTTTATCCTGCCCCCGTTTATTCGGATCTTCGAATTATCTAGATGAAAATTGTAGAATTTTACATTCTCACAAATAATAATCTTAAATTATAATTACTGAACAACAAGTGTGCTAAACTTTCACATTTTTTTTAAAACAAACGTACAACTTCTGCATCGATCACGCAGTAAATTGTAGCACTCTAATCTACTATAGAAGTCTGACAACATTGCAGCTGAACGATAAATGATCTAATGTTTGATTGATAAATACAAAATGTATATTGTGCGAAACAATTATATGGAATTTGTTGCAAACATTGTTTTCCGCTGCAATAAAAGGTAAGTGTTTGTTTAAAGATTTGTTTTGCCTATTTTCTTGACTACCTTCATTATCTAGATGACCTTTGTCCCCCATTAGTCCAGATCAACAACGTTCTACTACTAGTACAGTAGGAGATCAAATTAGAAACCTTCTGGGATGGAAGAAACTGGTGATTTAATTAAAGAATAGATAATTTCGGACACATAATTTCATATTATTACTCTTAACTTTATTTTAAACGCAATATTTTGAGGTACATAGATGAAGTTGTCATGTACGTAATAACAGGCACTTTTACAAAATCAGTGACAGGGGTCCGTTGTTTAATTTTAAGAAGTTTTTGAATATTATGTTCTGACTGCGACAAAGCACAATTACGACATTTTCAGTATCCAGTTCTTATTTTTTTAAACTCTATGTATATTAATGCTGAACATTGAGATTCAGAGAATAATACCCAAAAAATGCGACAATACTGAAAACATTTATTTAACCACATGTTCTAAAACACTTGAGTAAATGGGTAAATTATAGTTATTTTTACTGCTAAACTTTATTATTTTATGCGTTAAAGTCCCTTGAAAATTTTTGGCTCACCACAACTTGAGAATCGGAGCACTACACACTAGATTAAGATGGTGTAAAAAGGAGTTTCATTCAGATACTTCATTTTTTTCGTATTAGCCCAGCAGTCAGCACTCGACATGAAACTATTTGCTTTAATCTAAAATTATCGTATTTGAAACCTATTTTTTAACAAAACTACAGCATTTTTATGTTGGTACTTTCCGCAGGAGATTCACAATTTATTTCATCTTTTGCTTTGAGCCTGTTAAGCTATGTTACGCGCTTGCTTCAAAGAGTATTTCATCGACTGTATATTTGAGTGAGTAAAAAAGAAAAAGAAAATATTTCATTTTTATCTGAATAATTTATCTGTTTGAGCAGTGAAATGTGTTTAGTCTTTTAGATTTATTTTACGCATCATTCTTTAATATAAATTTCCCTTCAGATATAATTCTGATGCAATATAGAGTGTCATATATACATATCTGCTTGTTTTGTTACATTTTCATATTATAGCGTGAAAAATAATCACTTGTTGCTACTTGTTTCTGAATTTGCTAAAATTGACCTAAATTCAGATGTTTATCCAGATTTGTGACTCTCAAGTTTTTGCCGTTTAAACCAGACTGAGTTCCAGGACTACAGAATTGTAATGGTTGTTTCATTGGAATTTGAAACTTTGACACAGTATTTCCCCCTCTACCCCATCCCCCGAACACATTCGGCTTCTCATGTCCAGCTCCCATCAATGTAAGGGGGGATTTATTCTATGCTGTGAATGCATTCATTTAGCTCATACTGCAATGCAATTTCAAGGAAAGGGTAAAAAACGTTTAATTTCGAATGAAAATCCGTTGCTTTTTTAGACTCAACTAGCTAGTTTGGAACTTCATTACAGCCGTACTAGGGTCTATGCAGCCAAACCGCTTTACAAGGGTTCATACGTAGTGCGAATGGACAAAAATCCAGAATTTCGTCTAACTCTATGACTCTCAAGGTCGTGCCGTTTGGTAGTAAGCAATGAAAAGAAGTAACAATCATGCACTACCATCCAATTTGTTAATAGTGGCTGAGTTTGACGTTTGCATTATGTTTATCTCACTTAATTTCACACCAGTTTTTAAATAGAAGTGAAACTGTTAATAAACATAAAAATACAATGCATATTTTTGTAACATCTCAGTAAGGTAAAACATATCTTATTTTCATACAAAATTTCAAAATTTATTTTAAATTGCATAGTACAAAAGAGAGCTAGTTAACTAAAACATTTCTTACATTCATTTTCAGCAAGACTCTTCAATAGTATTTTAAAATCAAAAACTCACACAGTGGGTCGCATAGGAGCAAAAATTAATAGCTGTCAAATAAGATGTAATTAGAAGCAAAATTCAAATTAATTTTTAACTCCCAAAACGTCAAATTAAAGCTTGCCCTGTCAAGAAACTCTGTCACACATTTAATGGCATCTCTTATAAGAACTACTTTTTCTAACAAACTGATCCTGTGTTAGTAGCTAAGGACAAGATGCAAGGTTGAAGTTTACGAGGCAATTGATTAATCGCGGATTTTCAATTAAAAATAAGAGAAGAAAATCAATTTCCTGAGCCAACAATAAACGCAGCTGTTCCGGAATGAAAATCATTAGCAGTCTTTTATGTGTTGCTCTGAGAGCTTTGTAGCTGCCCAAAGTAAGAACGGATGACGTATGACTCCCAGGCATGCGATCTAATACCGAAAAAGTTCTTTACGATGAATCTCTTTTGATGAAAGAACGTATTGCAGTAGATGTGCCGTAAACGCTGTACGCGCTAAATGTCACGCAACAGTAAGTTTCCTGAATGAATTTGTTGTATAAATCTTGTAGCATAATAGCAAAAATTCAGTCTTTTTTGATCTGGAGATAAAAAGCGAATGAACAATTAGTCATCAGTGATGTGGAATTCGTAAATCTTGTTTTGCAATGAAACGTTTTGAAGGACTGCATATATTTTTTTAATAAGTTTTATAAGTTATTGTTAGCGAGAAACTTAAGATTTATGTGCCGTGATATTAAAATATAGTCGGAGACGAACTGATTTTGGGGTAAAAGAGTCGGAGTCGAGTACCAAAAGTTTCATATTTCAAGATTTGCAGTCTGTCATTTTACCCACATAGTTATTTATTATCAGTGTTATTGATAATAAAAATGAAGTTAAAAAGACCTCATCATTCCCCAAAAATCGCATGAAAATGGGATGTTAAGATCCCATTTTCGAAAATTTTACGTGCCTAGTAACAAAAACTGGGTGCCCAATGTTTTTGGCATTTCATGTTTTCGGTATTTTATGTTCTCGGCACCCAGCCTTTCTGGAACGTTACGGGCGTGACGTTCACACAACTTTAGTTGATAATATTTTACTTAAAAACACGCTGAGTCGTGAGGATAACAAAAAAGGGTATAGTTCGCATTTAACAAAATTATCACCTATTATTAGTTGGAGTTTATTAGTGAAAGTTGCTGAAAAATCCACAAAATATTTGCTTACGTGCGTGACAAAAAAAACATGTTATTATTATTTTTTTTAAATGTCTTGAAAGAATGAGATTTTTCTGTGAATCGATTGCACTTAAGATCTTCTGAATATATATAACGATTTCTCAATGATTTAGGCCATGTTTTATATACGAAAAAAACTGCATTTTTCATGAAAACTAGAATTTTACGTATTTTTGATTGCGGTTGTGGTTATGAGAAAAGCGGTTATTGGTGTGACACGTACGACATTTTTCAACATACATTAATGTTGAAAAAAATAGTTACCGTAAACGCTAGCTTCTGCGCCCGAGATTTTGGAACTTTTATCACTTTTCTCAAAAATTTTGTAACTATTCATATTTACAAGCTGTGGAACCTTGTTTTACACATCCAGAGATCTCTTAAATTAATTTTTGAAAGTGATCAGTTTATTCCCAAGTATGTTTACACATTATTGTTGTTTTTTATCTGAGCTAATGTTACCCTTGCTGTTGGGTTACTTTGACCCAAAGTGGTTTTCCCTATTTAAAATCATTGTAAAACAAACTAGAGCCAAAGAAAGACGAGTGCTCATAGGGGAAAATATTTAAAAGAAAGAAAAATATATTTTACAAGGAGTTTGATTCACAACTATTTGCTTCAAGGAAAGTTATTTTTATTTTAAAATGTGTGTAAATACCTAGTTACTGTGTCATCTTTTAATCAGTTATGGAGGTTAAATACTTTTTTTAAAATAACACCATTCTTAAAACAAAGCATTCTAAATTTTCGGTCACTTCCAAAACGTTTTGGTGCGTTCCATACTCTCAACATTCGCTCCTTCTTCTTTCGCATGAACAACTAGCAATTTTTTAAAAACCTGAGCTTATTCCACTCTACAATAATAAAATTCTGTAAACTTTCCAGCAAATTTAACAATATTTGTAAGAAGTAGATGCAATTGAGTAAACCTTTTTCTAAACCTCCTGCAACTTTTAATTCCTCTTCTTCTTCCATATTGAAAGCCATGTAACTGAGCTCTGATGAATTAGGTCAGCAATCTCTCTCTTTATCCGTTGCCGAGAATTCCTGGCTTTTTCTTGTGTTTTTCCTGTTTAGAGCCTTAACTTTAGCTATTCTTTACTTTTCTAAATCTCTCTGGCGGATTTTTTCAAGTTTTTTTGCTGGGTCAAAGTAGGTCGTAATTTTTAGGTTAAGAGATATGTTCTCATTGTCAATTCAAAAAAAAAAAATACCTAAACATAAATGAGAAGTATTACCATACTACGGCATAGAGTATTAAATAATGCTCATAAATATATACTTAAAAATCTCTTAGCTAGGGTAGAAATGTTGCCACATGGAGAAGTTTGAGAGGTTATGAAGGCACATGTTAGCACAAGGAACGCAGAACTACTGGTGTTGCTTATTGAGCAGAGCTATATAAGTAATTGGTATACATAATTGAGTGATTGGGGATGCTCTCTAGTGGAATATGTAAAAATGTGTTGAAAGAATTGTGCCCTGAAGATTGACGGAGGACTTTGTATCATTTTCTCCATTTGGGCCAAAGAAGGACCCTAGGGCCAAAGTATCCCGCGTTTACAGTACATAAACTGCTTAGTTGCCTTGTTTGTGACAATAAATTTAATTTTAAAAATATGTTTAACGGTAGGTGTTTAAAAAGGTTTTTCTGCCTCATTGTTGCAAAAGAAACAACTTAAACTTTAAACTAAAAAGCAGTTGTATTGACATTAACATTATAGCATGTAATATGTTAATAGGTTTTTTTTTATTTTTAAAGAATAATTCTAATGTTAAGTCATTTTGGAAACTGAATAATACATCATTCATAAACCCTTCCTTGGTATTACTTTCTGGGAGATTAACAAGACTTTAAGGCAGATTTTGATCTTGCACTGCCTTCTGTTTCACTTTTACTGCTAAATATGACAAAATAAAATAAAGTTCAATCCCCTCCCCCCTAAAATATGAGCACTTAACCAATTCTTTCCAATTCATATATTGCAAAGAACGCCCCTTTAAGAGGGAACGAAAATCAATATGCTACCAGTGCAAAATAAGAGAGGGTTCCCATGCAACCAGAAAAGTGTTTACAACTCATATACTTCGAAACAAATGGGGAAGAATATCCTGAGGAATTGTTTTTCTTTAAAAAAAGAGGAGTGCGGTGGTATAGCGAAGAATTTTGAAAATTTATATATTTCAGTTAATTATCTTTTCGACTGTACATTTTTCTTTTGTAAATTTGATGTACAAGAAAAATTGGAATATTGAATGAGTTTTGCATTTTGTCTGATTCGGGCATAAAAGTGTGATGGTTTCATTTTTGTATCTGCAGTTTTGATTTTAGTTTGGACTAAATTGGCACTAATTGTGTTAGCCCAGTTTGAAATTCAGAGTTTTTTTTTTTTTTTTTGTTTGTTTGTTTTTCAGTCAGATAACGTTTGACATTCCTTCTGATAGACTATTTCAAAAACTTCAAAAGACCAAAACGATACATTTTACGCATGTTCTACGCAGGGTTTTGCAGCATTTTAGCAGTTGGGGAAAATATGCCAATAATGATATTACGAATGACGAGTTAGAGTTACAAAAGTAATATAACTAAAACGTAAATCAAATTTATATTATAAAAAATTGCTTGCACATGGGCAATATCCAAACTTTCATACAAGTATGTAAATTCAGAAAAAAAAATGTGTTCAAAATGTAGATTTTGCTTGGAGACATTAATATGGGGATTACATTTTGTGTAATATCGGAAAGATAAGCACAGTCACTTCCTTTATTTTAAACGTGTTTTAGACATTGTTTTATACAGTGTAAATATTGAACCTAAGGGTTCAACTAACACTTTTAAAATACATTAGAATATCAAATAGATGAAAATATTGCAATCGGATCCCCAAAGTTCCCCAAATCTGAAATTTCGGATAAAAGAAGTAGGGTTTGTTGGGGTAAGTGCACTGTTAAAACTACAGGATGCACTCGGCACCTTTCAGGGGAGAAACGCTTGTTCACCAGCGGCACCCAATACGGAGCCGAAATCGCACCTCTAAATAGGGTGAAAAAAAGGCACCTTTTAAAAACTAGGCAGCCGGAGTGAAAAAAAGGATCCTTCGGAGAGAGAAATGGCACCCTTACTATAGATCCTCCTCCCCCCTCCCCCGTATTGTGTGCGTTTTTGAATACAGTTGTGTACTTTTTTTTTTTTTAGTTTTGTTTTGATTTATGATATTCTACGTTTTGGACATTTTTCACATTGAACTCGGTATTGGAAATGATTAAAACATATAATTACAGCATTTGATCATATTTCAGAGTTTTCAACATAGTTAAGAAGTGCTCATAGCGTTAATTCATCTGATCGTGCTCTAACTCAGTGTTTCTCAACCTCTTTTGACCCACGGGCGCGGTAAAAGCAAATGAAAAACTTTGCGGACCGGTGAAATCTTTATCGTTTTCTTAAAGAATCATAAAATAAATAATATGAATAATAACTCTGGGGCCGTTAAAAAACACGTGAAAAAATTCAGGGTTCTCTTTTTTTTTTTTTTTAACAAAAAGTAATGTTAAAAATTAATAAAACAATAAATATCTACCCCTTCACTTGTATCAAAGATCTGTCACAAATACGTTATAATTTAAAAACGAGTAATTATTTAAAACATGTAAGAAATTATACATTTACTAAAACTTGACGTATGCCGAAAATGAAGCATAGCTGTACTTATGGATTATTTAAATGATGAGCCAAAAATATTCAGGGATATTACAATTATGGAAAAACAAAATCGTTTCATAAACGTTAATAAAGAGTAGCAAAAGAAAATGCACATAAAGTTTTTCAACAGTTAAATAAAAAACCAAAAGAAAGTTCTAACGCTTTCGAGGACCGCTAACAGGAAATGATTCTAACACTTGAATGAAAAAGCAAAAAAAAGAAAAAAAGAGCTAGACTGAGAGAGTTTTTTTTTTCGCTAGCTTTATGTTATAATCTACGAAGCACAAGAAACATTTTTATTAAGGTTCTTTTGGTGACTAATAAAAGCTGCTTATCGAGTATTCAAGAAAATAATGACAGATATTTTTAGTAGCGTTTTGAATGATGAAAATTTCACGATAGTAACGGTAAACGAGAACTAGAAGACCAACGGTTATTGAAAAGCAATAAATGCACTTTTAAACACTTAACTATGTTTGAAAGCCCTAAAAACTACAAAGTGATCAAAAGCTGTACTTACTTGTAATTTCGGATAATTAATCCTAGAAAAGTTGGGTTTTAATCCAATAGTGTACTTCATTCAATGTGAAAGACACACAAACGCAATCATCATTTGTCCGCCATATTGAGGTGGTTGAATGTATGTCTAAGGCAAAAAGCGCATGCGCAATGAGTCTTTCTGCGATTGCATGATGTTCTGGCTCCTCTGCTCTATTTTCTAGCCTGTGTTGCACCTTCAGGCACTATGCTTTCACCTTAGAGGGAATATTTTCACTCGTCTGGAACCCCTGGTTTTAACAGTGTGGGTGACCCACCTGAAACAGAAATCTGGATAAAGTTTTCCAATTTTTTTTGCACTGATCATGTAAAATTTCATCACAGTGATCAATTTTTGCACATATTTGGGCTTAGTGTATTTTTTTCTTTGTTATAGTATTAAGTTTTAAAAAAAAATCTGATTTTTATTTTTCGAGTTCAAGCAAAATTTTTCAAAGAAGTGTTTCCAGGTTAGTTTTTATAATTTTTTTATGATAATGTATTTTTCGCGTATAGTTTAACTTAAAGTTCGTGCAAGAATTTTTGCATAAATCATTATTAATAAGTGTTTACGAGAAGGGGTCCCACTTACCTCATATATTTTTGCTATAAGGGGTAAGTGGATCCCCTCACTATGGGATAAGTTTGTCCCCCTATAATGATGGAGATTTCAAAATGAAAAGCAACTCTGGTTAAATAAACTGGCCTCAAAAAGTTAAGGTACAACTTGTTTTTCAAAACTCAACATTAAAAAAATGGCAGTAACAATAAAATGCATAGATTGCATGAATAATAATAACCAATTTTAAAATAATTTGTGAAAAAACAATAGCTGCCACTTTTATTTCATAGAAAAGAACATATATTTATCAAAGAGAAAAATATATATGCAAATATCAAGCTTTCGTACTTTTGTGTGTAAGATGTGTTTATTTTTAACTGTTGTTGAAAGTTTCAGTGACAACAGTCAGTAGCGTTTAGAAAATGACTCAGAGACGTCGTTTGCCTAAATCGTTAAGTTGGCGGGCACAAAGGGTTGATGGAAATGGGATTGTCTCAGGCTGTTGCTGCTAGACGTCTCAATGTGCCTCGTAGTGTTGTTCAGCGACTTTTGGATCATTACCAATTAGAAGATTCTGTGTCCGGAACACCTGTTCCAAACCGACCACGAGCTACAACACCTGCAGAAGAACGTTTTCTAGTCCTTTCGGCCCGAAGGAGAAGAACCACTACTGTGCCGCAATTCGTTGCACACCACTTTGTAGCATTAGGAAGAAGAATCTCTGCTACTACGGTGTGAACACTGCACAGTACGGTGCACAATGCAGGTCTCTATGCAAGACGACCAGTTGTGTGTTCTTCGCTCAGCGAACCACAGCAAAGGATCCGTTTATGCTGGGCAAGAGAACATGTGTGTTGAACCCAGCAGCAATAAGCTTCTGTGCTGTTCACTGGCGAGTTTAGATTTACATTCGAGAGTGATTCTGGGTGTCTACTGATCTGCAGGGAACAGTGCACTAAATATCATCAATCCAACATTGTTGAAAGGCACAGTTATGGAGATGGTGCAATCATGGTTTGTGTGGGAAGTGATTTTCCTTGGTAGTCACACTAACCTGCATGTGTTCCAAATTAAGAAACATATAAGCATTTTTTCCAGTTATATTCTGCAAAACTGTTTCAAACTTTAAATGAAATAGGTAGTAAAACATTATAACAACTAATCTTAATAGAACCATGAAAATCATTAACAGACGATATCTATCAGAAAATATCTATCTATTTAGTGGAAAAATTGAGTTTAAAATCACAAATGGGAGCTTTGCTCCCCTTCGACTGCGGGAGCAAAGTTACCCCATTATTGGAGCAAAGTAACCCTTGTCAGTATTATTGCTCATTGACGAGGTAAAAAAATACTTATAGGAATCTCTGTCATGAAAATCGTCATTAGGACACAAGGTAGAATAGAATAAAGGTACTTACGTAAAACGCTTGAGCGTGCGGACCAACGGTACAAAAGTTTAGGAGATCGAAAACAATGGAACCTGATAAGGGAAGCAAAACACGTAAACCTAGCACTGATTACAGTCTCGAATTGGTAATTTGCCCACCTGTTTACTGTTATCTTTTACCTAGTTAAAAGAAATTCCGCATTGTCAACCACTTCGTCACAGAAGTCCTCGAAATTCAGTAAGAAAACTTTTACACTTTTTGCAGCAATGTTATTCCTTGAGGAGCAATGTTCTCCTATTTTACGGTAGGTTGTCTAAAAGCCCCTGAAGTGTCTCAACTCACTGGTTAGTCATGCCAGTTCAACAAAGGTGTATTTTTAACTTGAAGCTAATACTATAGTTTCTTTGGCAACTTTCTTTAAAGGAGTTTCTGATTTATTAGATCTCATCTTTAATTGTAGGGGAAAGTTCCAAAGAAATGTGAAAAATCTTAATCTTTAAGTTCGTTATTGGGTATTGGTTATCAGCCAGGGAGAAGGTATATAATATAAATGAAAATTTCAGGAAACAACTTAATACGGAAAATAAGAACCCAAGATTTATTTTGATGGTTTAGATTCTCGACCAGTGTCTACGGCCCAGTAGAACGCTGTTCGCGGCCCACTTGTGGACCGCAGACCATGTATTGGGAACCGCTGATGTAGAGAATTCAGTTCAGTTAATTTTGCTGAGTGTACAAAATATGCAAATAAAAACGTTAGATAAATTTTTAAAATAAAATGCACATTAAAATGTATTAAACGTTTCATAAAACGAACCCTTAATTTTCAATTTTTTATTTGCTAGCTACATTTTTTCACTTTAATTTCTATCCATTTAAAAATACATTAAGTTATAAAATTCCTGCAAAATGTATAATGATTGAGGTACAAACGGATTCATTTCTTTAAATGATGAAGACTGCTATGTTCGTTTAAAAACAATTCCAAAGTAAAGAGGTGGAAAAATGTGAATGAAAGAAAAATGTAGTTTGAAATTGTGCCAATTTATCAGCGCAAAAAATAATTCCAGCTCTGTGTGATTCCATTACTTTTTTACATAATGATTCAAAGAATTTTAAGTAGAAATTGCAGTCAAAATCAGTGAGTAAAAAGAAAGTCCAAAATAACATTTGAAAAGAAGTTTCAAGTTAATTCTTCCAAACGAGTTCATGATTTAAGAAAATGTCCCACGCTTGGTTAGTTTTGAATGTTAAATAAGCTGGAAACGGAGGTACATGGATGCATTGATGTGAGAAGTTTTATTACATCATAGAATTGAAGAACTTCAATTTTTTAATCCAGAAACTATTTCAGCATTTAAATGATGTTAAAAATATAGTCGTTTTTATTTAAAAGTAGGCATCATGCATAATGCAATAATAAAAATATAATCCCAGGCAAAATTGGGGCTAAGTAAAACAGTAGAATTTAAAGTAAAATGGTAAAATATTTAGCCATCTTCGTGGCACGGCGTATATTGCAGTATGTCCAAAGACTTGCACGTGTAAGTCCTACCGAGATGGAGACACAATTCCTCTATCTTTAATCAACTGACATAAAAAAAAGCGCAAAGAGTTTATGTGCCGGGACCATGGTAGACAATACAGTAATGGTATGTTGGTTGACCTAGCACGGCGAATCTAACGCTGAGGTAGACTGAACTTGCACTGTATAAAATTTCCGAAATGTTAGTGGTAATTTCCACAGAACCTTTCAGGATTTCACAGGTTTTCACCAATTTCCAGTAAACATTAAGTATCTTTCTCAAACAATTTTCTGAATTACTCCAAGTTACACGAATGCAGATGTCTCACTGTTGTAAAAAATATTTTCAGTTACCAGTTTACAAATTTATTGAACGTATTTATTTAGTGTATCGGCTTCTGATAAATTACGGCCCATCTAGATTGACTAAGCTTCCAATGAAAGCAAATAAGTCCCTGCATTCCGCAGATTTGCAAGTAATTGCAAGCAAGTGAGATGCTTGGTATTTGCAATTCCGTCTTAGCGTTGGCCCTAGTTGTAATAATGCTTTTGGAGCTTTCTTGTCAAACCAGGAAGAAGCAAAGCTACATCTCAAAACCTACTTCAGTTGTCTCTGAAGGTTACATAAACGTGACTGGCTTCAACCGGAGATATTTCTATATTATTTTGAAAGATTTCAGGATGATTCAGGAATTTTACTGACTTTTAGCGGAAAATGTTCTTGTTTTTTGCAAGAGATGTTACTGGTAGAAACTGCGCACAACAGCTGTTCATTACTTTCTAAACACGTTTCTAAATCGTTTTTACGGTGTGAGATTGCTTCATGAACCTTCTATTCTGTGTCTATGAGTCAAAATCAAATTTATGTATCAAATATTATCAAATTTCGTGCGAAAATGTCCTTGAACGACGATTAACGACGATATCTTGGCACATTCAAGAACACAGTGAGGCCCACAGTTTACCTTTTTTCTTTTGTGGTTGGTGCCATTGTGGTCAACATTGCCCTTAGTGGTCATTACGAATTTGAAAGATTTTTCGCTATTCTTGTGTAAAATTTCTATGATTCAGGATTAATATCAATATGTTTAAACTAAATAATTTGGTTTCAAAACTTGTTCTGTGCTATTCTCTTAGTCTCATTCATTACAAAACACCCTGTATTGTGTTTTTAATTACAGAAAATAATTGCGATTTACCTCCTTTGATAAGTGTAGAATAGTCAGTAAATGAAAACCTAATCATAAAACTTTTTAATTTTTAGAGCTTCATAATATTATTTTAAACTGCAGCATTTTGGTAAATAACAATATAACCATTTTCCTCTTCATCCTTATGTGGATAGAACTATTGTGGTTAACAGTTCCCTTAGCGGCGATTGCATATTCAGGATATGTTTTAACTATTCCTATGAAAAACTTTTATGATTGACGCTTCATAACAATATGTTTCAGCTAAATACGTCAATTGCAGAATTCGCACTGTGTTGTTCTCTTAGCCTTAGGGGTGGTAACTATCTGCTAAATACCCAAGCTTTGTCTTCAATTCACGAGTCGAACCGCACCATGCTGCTGACACTCGCTGGTGAAATAACTTCCCTTTATCTATCAGTTTGACGGCACTCTCAGCTTCAATTAGGTGACATCTGCCTCCATCTCGGTTTGTCATTATTCCTGACTGAGGAGCTCTGATAAGAACAAAACTGCAGCCTCAGGATGTAATAACCGGGCTGTTTCGTATATTGCATTAAGTTCTGAACCTTCGCCCTGGCTAAGGCTGGTAACTTATTGCAAAATACTCTGTATTGTGTTTCTAATTTCCGAAAAACTTACCTTCTCTGATAAGTAGAATGGTCAGTAAATCAGCACCGTAGCACAAATCAATCTTTAGAGTCTCATATTATTATTTCAAAACTAGCCGCCTGCGGCGACCAGCTGATCCGCCTTTTAACGCCATTCGCCTTTTTGCGCCAGGGTTGGCGCCTTCGTCGGCTGCTTGGACAATTTAGCAACGGTATTAATCAATGTTTTTCTTTATATTATCAATATTATCATTCGCCTTTTTACGCCAATGTTGCCGCCTTCGGCGGCTGTTTAAATAAACTTTGTGGCGGTATCAATCAATCTATATCTATCTATATCATTAGTAGTTTGAATAAAATATTTTATAGATCTATCTCCAGTTCCGTCGTTTGGAATATTATTATAGGAGGAGGAGGGGACACACAAACGGCGTACTCTTCATGCAAATTTTGTCGAAAAATAACAAAAAGCACTTCCACTTTTATGTGAAAGCATTGTTTTTTCGAAGTCATGGTGTGTGTGTGTGTGTGTGTGTGTGTGTGTGAGAGGGGGGGGGGCATTGACACCTCGTTGAAGTTCCTTAAATGACGGGCATGCCTCTTTCTTTGCTGTCCATTTACAGTATCGACCTCTATATTTGTTTATCTATCTATACGATCTATGCATATCTATCTCTGACAGTAATTAACAATCTATTTTTATTTATATAAGTATTAATTCGAAACAGACATTTTTTGTCCACTAAATCTCAATCTCTGTGTCTACCTAATGCCGCCTTCGGAGGGTATCTACCTTTACGATCTATCTCTAAGTTTTCTTATCCATCTCTATTTATTTTAACTTCCCCAATACATATCTATACATATAATAAAATAAGATGTTTGTGTGTGTGTGTGGCGCGCATCCCGGGAAAACGGTAAGGCCTAGGAGGATGAAATTTGGTATACAGGTGTAGTTTTTGCTGAAGTTGTGCACCTCGGGCTTCGATTTTTGATATTTTAATTAGAAAAAAAGTTATTTAAAGTTTTATGTGATTTTTAGCACTTTTTAGTACTTTTAAACTCACAGACCCCGAACCAATCGCGCCAGACAAATATTTTTGGTACTATAGTGTCGGAAATTTAATTTTAAATATGATGAACAAAAAAATTTTGAAGATAGAGCAATTTTTGTATTTTTTATGAATTTTTGAAAAAACCTTTAATTTGCATGTTTTTCTGGGTTTTATTTTTTTCTAATGTCATCCTGCGAGAAGTATCAAAGCCTCATTTCTGAAATTTAAGTTGGTAATAGTAAAAACTTTTCGCCCTCTTCAGAAGAAAAAAGTTCTTAAAAATACGCAATAGTTTTTTTTTTTTACAATTTTTTTAATGCTGAACACATCATGTCCTTTCACGCATCAGTCGAAAAAAGCGTTCTTCAATCTTTTATGCCTGTGACGTCACTACTTGGGTTTCGATTCGATATTTACGATGGAATCTTAATCGCAAGCAATGTAAATCTTTTTTTTTTACTATATAGCTTACTTCTACATTTTCTGACGTGATGACCACGTGTTTTTTCGGCAGCGCTTGCTTTTTCTCTTTCCTTTTTTTTTTTTTTTGTTTTATTTAGGGATTGCATTTATTTCTTTTTCCATCCCCTCCCCCCAAGCTGGACCTTCCGCTGTATCTATATTACGTTACATTTCATAGTTGTGCGCATTAATTCAATAAAAAGAGCGAGATTTTTTTTATCTTTGTCAAACGCTACTTTTTGCACACTACGGGGAATTAGAGCTTTTTTTTTTTTGCTCTACTTAAATAAAAAAAGCGGTTTTTTTGAGTGTTCTTTGTTTTTATTAGGAAATGGGTGAGGAGGTCAAAATAAATAGAGATGGATAAGAAATTGTAGAGATAGATTGTAAAGGTAGATAGCCGCCGAAGGCGGCAATCTTGGCGTAAAAATGTGAATGGCGCAAAAAAAAGATAGAGATGGATTGATTAATACTGCTGCCAAATTTATTTAAACAACCGCCGAAGGCGACAAACTTGAAGTAAAAAAGTAAATGACAAGTTAGCCAAACAGCCGCCGTAGGTGGCTGCTTGCACATTGGATGTCAATGCCCCCCTCCCTCCCCCACATACACCATGACTTTGAAAAAACAATGCTTTCACATAAAAGTGGAAGTGCATTTTGTTATTTTTCGACCAAATTTGCATGAAGAGTACGTCGTTTGTGTCTCCCCTTCCCCTCCTTCAAAAATTTTCCAAACGACGAAACTGGAGACAGATCTAGAAAATATTTTATTCAAATTATTAATGATATAGATAGATATAGATTGATTGACACCGCCACGAAATTTATTTAAGCAGCCGCCGAAGGCGGCACCCCTGGCGTAAAAAGGCGGACCAGCTGGTCGCCGCAGGCGGCTAGTAATAAAATAAGATGTTTGTGTGTGTGTGTGTGGCGCGCATCCCGAGAAAACGGTAAGTCCTAGAAAGATGAAATTTGGTATACAGGTTCAGTTTTTGCTGAAGATGTGCACCTCGGGCTTCGATTTTTGATATTTTAATTAGAAAAAAGTTATTTAATGTTTTATGTGTTTTTTTTGCACTTTTTATCTCACAGACCCCGAACCAATCGCACCACACAAATATTTTTTGCACTATAAAGTAGGAAATTTAATTTTAAATATGATGAATGAAAAATTTTTGAAAATAGAGCAATTTTTGTATTTTTTATGAATATTTCAAAAAACCTTTAATTTGCATTTTTCCTGTTTTTTTTTTTTTTTTTTTTTTTTTTTTTTTTTTTTTTTTTTTCTTTTTTAAATATCATCCTGCGAGAAGTATCAAAGCCCCATTTCTAAAATTTAAGTTGGTAATAGTAAAACCATTTCGCCCTCTTCAGAAGAAAAAATTTCTTAAAAATACGCAATAGTTTTTTTTAAAACAATTTTTTAATGCTGAACACATTATGTCTTTCCACGCATCGGTCGAAAAAAGCGTTCTTCAATCTTTTATGCCTCTGACGTCACTACTTGGATTTCGATTCGGTATTTACGATGGAATCTTAATCGCAAACAATGTTTATCTTTTGTTTTTACTATACAGCTTACTTCTACATTTTATGACGTGATGACCACGTGTTTTCCGGCAGAGCTTGCTTTTTTTCTTTCCTTTTTTTGTTTTATTTGGGGATTGCATTTATTTCTCTTTCCATTCCCTCCCCCCCCCCCAAGCTGGAACGTTTTGCTGCATCTATATTACGTTACATTTCATAGTTATGCACATTTAATTCAATAATAACAGAGATTTTTTTTTCTTTGTCAAACACGCTACTTTTTACACACTATGGGGAATTTTGAAGATAACTTTTTTTTTTGCCCTACTTAAATAAAAAAAGGTGGTTTTTTTTGAGTGATCTTTGTTTTTATTAGGAAATGGGCGGGAGGGTAAAATAAATAGAGATGGATAAGAAAATTTAGAGATAGATCGTAAAGGTAGATAGCCACCGAAGGCGGCAATCTTGGCGTAAAAATGTGAATGGCACAACAAAAGATAGAGATATATTGATTAATACTGCTGCCAAATCTATTTAAACAGCCGCCGAAGGCGGCAAACTTGAAGTAAAAATTTAAATGACAAGTTAGCCAAACAGCCGCCGTAGGTGGCTGCTTGCATAGAAAGGCGAATGGCGTAAGAAAGCGGACCGGCTGGTCGCCGCAGGCGGCTAGTTTCCTAATAAAAACAAAGATCACTCAAAAAACCGCTTTTTTTATTTAAATAGAGCAAAAAAAAGTTATCTCCAAAATTTCCTGTAGTGTGCAAAAAGTAACGAAGTAAAGTAAGTGACGAAGAAAAAAAAATCTCGCTGTTTTTATTGAATTAAATGCGCACATCTATGAAATGTAACGTAATATAGATACAGCAAAAGATCCAGCTTGGGGGGAGGAAATGGAAAAAGAAATAAATGCAATCCCTAAATTAAACAAGAAAAAAAAAAAAGGGGGAAAGAAAAAAGCAAGCGCTGCTGGAAAAACACGTGGTCATCACGTCATAAAATGTAGAAGTAAGCTATATAGCAAAAAAGAAATTAACATTGTTTCTGATTAAGATTCCGTCGTAAATATCGAATCGAAATCCAAGTAGTGACGTCAGAGGTATAAAAGATTGAAGAACGCCTTTTTCGACCGATGCGTAGAAAGACATGATGTGTTCAGCATTAAAAATATTGTAAAAAAAAACTATTGCGTATTTTTAAAAACTTCTTTCTTCTGAAGAGGGCGAAATCGTTTTACTATTACCAACTTAAATTTTAGAAATGAGGCTGTGATACTTCTCGCCGGATGATATTAGAAAAATTTAAAACCCAGGAAAAAATGCAAATTGAAGATTTTTTCAAAAATTCATAAAAAATACAAAAATTGCTGTATCTTCAAAATTTTTTCATTCATTGTATTTAAAATTAAATTTCCAACACTACAGTACAAAAAATATTTGTGTGGTGCGATTGGTTCGGGGTCTGTGAGGTAAAAAGTACTAAAAAGTGCAAAAAAAACACATAAAACATTAAATAACTTTTTTTCTAATTAAAATATCAAAAATCGAAGCCCGAGGTGCACATCTTCGACAGAAACTGTACCTGTATACCAAATTTCATCTTTCTAGGCCTTACCGTTTTCCCGGGAAGCGCGCCACACACACACACACACACACACACACACACACACACACACACACACACACAAACATCTTATTTTATTATATGTATAGATGTAACGTTTTGGTAAATTACAGAAAAAATATTTTTAACTATATAGGTGAATGTAAAAGGATAAAAAAAAGAGAGAGAAGTTAAATTTGAAAAAAAAAAGGACTACTAGTATGGTAAAAATTACCGTTTTGGGTTGTTTAAATAAAAAGTGGATCAAGACCTCAGTACATAAAAACGTCTAACTAGGGAAATATTCGGAAAAATTTGGAGTCAATATACCTACGTGTGGTATTTTTGCTTCAAACCAAAATTTTATTGATGTTTTTTGGCATTTTTTAAATTTATTTTATACTCATTTTTCATTTCATATTCTCCACTAATTACTCTTGTTCTGTTATTATTACTTCACATTTACTTGTTTTCCCCCTTACTTTCCTAAAACAGCCTTGCCCCTTTAAATTCGTTTTTTCTTCCCCTTTTTTTCTCTCTTTAGAACTGTGTAGAAAAAAAATACTGTTATCAATTTATCATGAAAAACAATTTTAGAATGATACTTTAAACACAAAATGACAAATTCTTCAATGGCAAAAATACAAAGGCAGAAATCAGATTAGTAATTATTTAAATATTTCAAACTTGGTAACATTACCTAAATGCACGTATTTTCTTGCATCTATACAAACCAATTTTCAAGTGGCCATTTAAAACTTCATTTAAAGGTCACGTCTTTGAATAAACGAAAACTGTAACATAGTTAGTAGGATTCTCAACTTAGTTCAGAACCGGATATCGATTTCAGACGCCATCATGTAAAAAGAAATTCCAGTCAGCACCCGCGATGAAAAGAGGCCATTTATCAAAAATATATATTCTCAAGTGATTTCGGCCATTGATTTTTCATGAGCAAGATCAAGAAAAATCTCAGGAAGAAAAAAAATTGTGTTGAAGTCTGAAAGAAATCACAGCAAAAGAAGGGTCGAAATCAACTTTTTTATTATTGCCGGGAAGAATCTTTGCTTTCATTTTTATAAAGCGACACAATGATCGAGGAAATCGTCGCACGGTCGAGGTGTTTTGAATGTTAGATGAGTTGGAAGGGAATCTATTAGGGTATGGTTGCATTATAAATTGCAAACTTCATTCCTTACCGTTTCAGGGCGTAATGTTTCTTTTTATTGGCTCGCTTTTTTCAAGCACGAAATAGGAACGAGACGATTTTCAATTTCAGAAAAATGCCATGCATTTATGACTTTTTTTTTTTATTTGTGCAGAGCACGCGTCATATTTTTCTCTAGCATATCGAAGTGCTGTTGGATGCGTAAGTAAAAGGTTAAGTTGAAAATTATTTAACGAAATTTTTGTCATGGAAGATTTTTTTCCTAGCAGTATGGGATCAGTTGGAGCGTCAAATGACATTAGGCATAAATGTTTTTTTTATGTTAAAGATATTTAATCTTTACACATATAATTTTGGAAAAATGTTATAGCATTAAAAAGTCCAGAAAAATGTTCATGCGAGCTATACTTTTGCTGAATGTAGCTTGTTTATCAATTACTTATTAAAAATGTATATTTAAAAAAATCTTGTTAAACAATCCATTTACAACATTAAACCAGAAATAATTCTCAATAGTTAATAGACCACATTTTAAACTTTTGTAATATTTTATTTATCATTTAAAGGCAAATGACTCGAATGTTTCAGGTTTAGCGGACAATTATTAAAATAGATTCTTGCTCTTGCTCTCTGTGTAGTATATTGAATACTAGCAGTACCCTCACGGCTTTGCCCGTAGTGAAAAAATTAAATGTTTATTTGTTCGCCTCTGTATTTACAAATAATGGATGATGAATTTCTCTCCAATATGCTATGTTAATTTTCTTATCCTTGTTATGGTAATTTGCTTGGCGTAGAGGAATTAAATCCACGAATGGCGGTAAAAACAAAATCATAGAAAAGAAAGAACAAAATCGAGTTTTCGCAAAAATCTCTTCTTAGTGCACACCCCCACGTTACAAACTAATTTTGTGCCAAATATTATGAAAATCGGCCAAACGGTCTAGGCACTATGCGCGTCACAGAGATCCAGACTTCCAGACAAAGAGAGATTCAGACATCCCGACAGAGAGACTTTCACCTCTATTATTAGTAAAGATACTAGGGAAATAAGTTGACCCTGTCTTAAAATGTTCAATAAAAACTGAATAACTGGCACGTTATTGATCTAAATTTTTTCAGCTGATACATTCTAGGGGATGATCGTGTTGCAGCATATAATAATTTTTTTTGTACCATATTTTTCATTCATAGTAAGGTACAGCATATTTTGACAAGAAAGAACAAAATTGTCAAGTAGCAATTGTTAAAATCCACTTTGTCAAATTTAACGGAACAATGGAGGCAGTACAACTTAAAAAGAATAAAAATTCCTATGAAATGAATCAGGATTTTAGAACAAACGATTTTCGTTTCACTGTAGAAAATATTTTTTTTTTTTTTTTTTTGCTAAACATCTAAGGTTTTCTTTACTTAACGCTTATTGAGATGATCCGAAATTATCCGAATGAGCTGAAACTTTGCAAGTCCCAGTTTTTAACCTATTAGCACATTTTAGGGTAACCCCCAGAAATAAATTTGAAAATTAATTATTTGTGACCACCCCACTGAGGGTGGGCATACCTACAACACATCCCAGCAACATATTTTTGGAAGGTAATGCTTCTGACGATTTCAAGTTCAAATCATTATTAATGTTATGCGACTGCGAGAATTATAATACGGTTGTGATGTGTGAGACTAAAAATACTTTTAACTTCACTTGGATATCAAATATATTTGTCTTATTTTTTGGCGTGGGTGGGGGCAGTTCTTTTGTGATTTTGTATCCGTATTTAAGAAACATTACTTCGAATTAAGTTATAGAGTGCATACTGGTTCGATTTTGGATAAATCTCGATAAATTATTTTCAATATAAGGATTTTTATTTCGATAAACAGATTTTTTTATTGCTCTTTAATGCACCCGTAGTTCTTCATCTAATGTATCAAAACGATAAAATTAATTTTATGGTTTGAAAATTAATTAAAAACCATCACCTAGATCTTAATAATGAATATAATTAAGACTTCTACGTTACATCCCGAATAGCTCAGAAGTAAAGATGTATTGAACTTGCAATTAGTACAGGGTGATGAAGAAAAATACGAACCTTCGTTCCATTTAAGAATGTGTAAATCGATGCAAGTGGTGCAATATTTTTTGACTGTATGAAGCATAAACTTCAGAAAGTTTTATCAACATGACCACATAAACGCGAGTAGTACAAATGTAACTAGCGTTAACAGTTCCACTGTGTTGTCAAGAAAATAAACAGAAATCCACATTGAAAGCTTCCTCAGTCATCCTTAAAATATTCATCTTGCCTCAAACATTTTCAGGTTTTGTTGTAGCACGAGCTGAATAGATATAAAAGAAATTAAGTTTTTGGTAAAAGGATGTGGGTGCTGTGAAAAACTCGATGTCTTTCAACTCCAGCAGCTAAGCAGAATTTATTTGCATGTTTTTTAACTAAAAAATATAGCATGAATTCAAAAGGCGATGTATTTTTTTTTGTTTTTGCAACATACATTTTTTAACATATAACTTATAAATTCCAATGATAAATATCATATTTTATTCAAACACAACATGTTTGTCAGTGGGTAGCTACAGTTAACAAGAGGTTAAAGATATCTCCTTTATAGATATTTAAAAAAGTTTTGATAAAAAAATCTTGCTACTTAGCGGCAAAAAAAAAAAAAAAAAAAAAAAACTAACGTCAATGCTTGTAAAGTAAAAAACATGTACTAGCTGAAAGTACTAAAATAATTTGAAGGCAATAACAAATATTAAATCAAACATTGTAAAAAAAATCGACCCATAGTGCCTTTCCTCATACTGAAATGAGCCTCACGAGCAAGAACATTCATAATGTATTTTAAATGTTTCATGGGATAGAGGAGAAGAAAGATAAAATCACAACTAGTATGTTTTGCTATTTGCAAAAGCAAAATTAAGAGGAAAAAATTCTAATCACTTTAATAACCTTCTTGTTAAAATCATATACAAGTACTTTATTATTTAACAAATTGAAAATGAGAACAGATAAAAAATTAAAATCACTGAACTTTACTTTTTTGTGTGCCAACAATGAAACAGTTAACAGCCGTGTGAAAAAAGCTGAGAACTGTAGTTTAAAATTTAATTAAAAATAAATAATTCCAAACTTTTCCAACTTAAAAGTTCCGAAAAAAATTCATCAGACGCAGAGAAACTCGTTCTGTTGTTGATAGTAATTGTTTATAATATGCAAAAACGTTTGAAGCTATGAAAAATGACATTGATCTTAGTTGTATTCAATATATTCGTTAACGAAAGAGCTACAAAGATGAGACCTAGCTAGGAACAACGTCGATCAAGTCACCTTTCGAACCAAACAAAAAAGGTTGATCCGTTTAGGAGCTACGGTGTCGCTGACATTTACACACGCACATGAACGCGTCAATCTTATAATCCCCTTCTTTATTGTGGGAGTTGAAAAACAAAGATAAAAATACATTTTGTATGTTATGTCTTTAAAAATATGATTTCCTTAATATATACATTAAGTGAAAGCTGCAAAAGAAAATGTGTGGTCAGCTACTTTTTCTTAATGTATTTTTTTAATTGCTTTGTTTGATAGCTATCAATGTTTTTTTAATAATGCACCTTTCAAAAATTCAAAGTTTGAATTTTAAATTTTAAATAAATTAAAGAAAAAAAAAGAAGCGATCGGAAATTTTATTGTTGTAAATGCAAAAAAAAAAAAAAAAAAGAGAGAAAAAAAAACCTTACAACTTAATTTACCAAATTAACTTACAAATTCAATTATCTCTACGACGGAATTTGTCTTATTCTCAATAATATTTTGTGTATAATTCTAATGTGTTTTAAGAGCCACGTACGGAGTAAGATGTTTAACTTTCATTTAAAATAAACATTTTCATAAAGGAATACTAAAGATAGCAACAAAGAAAACAGCTAAGCAAAGAGATTATGCAGATGCCGGAGGCAAGCTTTTGCATTAAGAGAAAATGCGAGTATGTCAAATCATATCTAATTTCGTTGCTTTTAGTAAACTGACACTTTGTATGATTGATTATCCAACAGAGAAAAATGGCTCAACATAATTTATGATCTATATTTACTTCACTCAAGATAAGACACTAAATTATGACACTGGAGAAAAACTGAGATGTTGTGCTGCCTAGATATTTTTTATTCTCAAAATATTCATCAGTCTTGCTTTTGTATATTTCTGAAACGCATGTACAATTAATGTCAACTAATGTCTTGTTCCTAAAATACTACGTTTCAAGAAAATTGAATACAGAAAAAATTTAAGAAGAAGAAACAGTAGCACTTAAGCCTTAAAAGGAAAAAAAAGCATAAAAATAAATAAATGATTTGCTTGTCAGCTTAAAGGAATTATATCGTCTTCATGTAACTAAGCACCTCAGTAAATAAATTTTAAGTTTTTAAATCTTTGTTTCTAAAAAAATTCCACAAATAAGTTTTTCTGTTTAATTTATTAGGGTGATCGTTAGTCAAAATGTGGTGTGAGTTTCAATCTGAAATTAAAATGTGTCTGCTGGTCAACGTGAAAAACGACATAATTTCATTTTCTGAAGTTCTGTATTTGACAACAGATTTTTTTTTCTTTCTTTTTTTTTGCTTTAGAAATATTTTCTTTAATTTTGAAATAACGTTATTCTCTTACAAAATATTAAACAGAAGTTTTTTTTTTTCTTTAAATCAAGTTTTAGAAAAAATTCTAATAAAATGTCTTTTAGAAAATTATAGACATCAAAATCGTAAAATAGTAATATTGTTAAAAACACAGGTTTTTTAGGACAAATCAAAAATTATAAAAGCAACGTTTCCCAATTAGGTAGATTAAAGTGTCAACTATTCACTTGCTACTTAAATAAGATCAGAAAGTACGAAATTTTAAAACATCCAAAGAAACTCTTTGTGTTTTATTAAAGCAAAATAAAGCTACCAAAGTTCTTGAACTAGTAGAAATTTTTTTGAAACAACAAAAATATGTGCTGTGCCTGCATCAATAGTCTTTTAAAGAACATAAATGGATGATACAAACGAGCGGAATAATTAAACCACCCTAGTGTATTTTTAAATCGAAAGTAGTCAGTTAATTAAATTAGAAGTTTTCTTTTTTTCCATTTAATTCCTTAATGAAGAACAAATTACTCTCTTGTAAAATAATTTTTACAAGAAACATATTTGAATCGTACTGTAGCAATACCATTAACTATTACAGTCAAATGCACGAAGTAAGAAAAAAATAAATAACGAATAAGTTAAGTAAAAAGTTAATTATTTTAACAAGCATGTAAATTAGCGGAGGTTAGTAGTAGAACTTGCCCAGCATTTTTAAATATCCTTATTTTTTTTCAACATAGAAAGCATCTCTAAAGGATTAGACCGGTTGAAATCTAGAAAGGGATGCTACGTTTAACAACAGACATTTTTTTTGTTAGACATCTAGTGAGAACCTTTGACCTTTCTGTTCACCGTTAATTTGGATGGTAAAAATATAAGAAGAAACAAAGCCAGATAAAAATTAAGCAAAATGTAGTATACAAGTTGACACCTTTGAGATATAAATAAAAGCATGCATTTTTTTATATATTACTATTTACAGATCTTCTCCTACCAACAGGGTTGTCTCTTTATGCTATTATTGAAAAAAATATATATTTCTGTTAAAACTTTCACGATCAATAAACCGTTGTCACTGGTTCGTATATACAGTATGCCCACAAAGTCCCTTTCACTCTCCCCCCTTTTCACTCTCTTAGTTTTGGAACGGCTACTGCCATCTTTATAAAAGTGGTGTCCAGGTATAAGAAAATAGTCATTCGCTACTAAATAAAATCACCTACGGCGTCACTTGGTGGAAAATTTCAAGGTTAGAATTTCTATCTTGAATACGTGTTGAGAAAAGTAAAAAAGTGATTTACAAAGAAAAAGAGTCTTGTGAACATCAATGGAAAGAATTGAAGGCCAAAAAGCGCATTTATTGTTATCGTGATTGCCTACAATGTGAGATGAGAAAATTATCTGATATTTAAAAAAAAAAAAAAAAGCAAGCTGTAACAATATACCTTTATTTAACATTTCGGTGTCACGTTTTGACCGAAATATTATTAATTCTCCTTTGTCAGAATTTCGTGATGTCACAGGAACGTGAATTCGGAAAGTTTACGTGCGTTTTCGAAATACAAACTCTAACTCTGCTTTTTTCTTCCATTTGGCGCTGTGGGCAGTTTCATACCGTATCGCATATCCAATTTAACATACCTAGACGCCACGTTAATAAAGATAGAAGCAACCGTTCCAAAATTAAGAGGGTGACAATGGACTTTAGTGGCTATACTCTATAATGTTTAAATACAATCACAAAACTAAGTTATTTGCTAAATCTTCGCCTCAGAACAGCAGTTAGATATCTTACACTTTTTTCTTGGGTACAATTGCTTTGAAGTGCCGATATACATACAAATAAGTGAAAAAATAATGCAGACACCCATGAAACAGGCATGGTCCATTTCAGAAAACTGGCAGCGAGTCTTTGCACTGAAGTGGTTATGAAGGGTAAGGTACCATTCGTTTAATATAAGTCATAAGAGTTGCATGCGCTAAAAATACGTTCTGGAAAACTCAAACATACCTGTCAGAAATTGAAAAACAAAATCCTAATTTTTGAATGCGACGCTCTAAATGTTCGTTGATGGAAGCAGCTAATTACACAAGTCAACAAAAATGAAATTTTTGTCAGCATACTGGGTTTTAAATAGTCAAATGCTACTAATTTTGGGTCGAGAAAAACAAACTAGTATGTTGTGGCCATCACGAAACTTTCTTCTATATTTTTCCTTTTTCTGATCCCTCCCCATGCTTGACGAGGAAGCAATATTCCCAACAAAAACAAAATGACACATGCAAAAACTTGACGACTATCCCAATGTCTGAATTATTGCAAAAGCAAAGCAAAGAGCGAAAATTGAAAGTTATTTTAAAAGCCTTGCTTGAATTAATTACAAATATTTTATTTGTTAACAAACATAAGATGGCAACAGTTAAACATTTTAAATCATTGAGATAATATTTCCGATCATTTCCATACAATTAAAATCACGAGAAATACGCAGACGACAATCTATTACGATTTATCTTTCTTATTGTTGCATTAATAAAAATATTTTTATTCGCAAAAAAAAAAAAAAAATCAACACCTCTTGGCGCGATCGGCGTCAAAATTGAACCAAAGCCTGTTTACATATGGATTCACATATATTCCAAATTTCAACCAGAACGTAGCATTACTTCTTGAGATAGGGCACTCAAAATGGAAAAAAAGAACGGGTGATTGCGCTACCCCCCCCTTTTAGCTGTTGACACCAAAATAAAATCAGTTCTTATACCCACTAAGGGCTACTTGCCGATAAATTTTTCTTTCATTCCGTTCATTATTTCTTGAGATACAGCAGTCACAATTGACGACAAAAAACGTTCTACAGCTCAACCCCCGTTTGAGTTATTGACACCAAAATTGAATCAGCACCTGTTCCTGTTAATACCAACATATGGACCAAATTTTGTTTGATTCCGCCAGTAACTTCCTGAGGAATAGCAAGCACGCGTAACTCGTAAAACGTCCCATTGCTCCACCCCCCTTAGAGGAATTCGCGCCAAAAACTAATGGGCACAAGTTCACATAGGGGCACATATGTGTACTAAATTTCGTTCGATTTCATGCGGTAGTTTTTGTTGTAGAGCGGCCACAAAAAACTGGTCACACACAGACGTGACACACATACATACACACACACATACATACATACACACACACATACACACACACACACACAGACAGACAGACATTTTCCAAAAATGGTCGAAATGGACTCAGCACACCTCAAAACGTTCGAATCCGTCAAAATTCGAAATTCGAAAATTTGCACGAATCCAATCCTTTTTTCTATATATTAGATATAGAAGAAAGTAAAAAGGTAGTGATTTTTTTTATTAGCTCTCGTTTTCAAAATACACAAAAACCCACGGGAGAAAGATGCGCAACAACCACACATTGGTTTAAAGGTAAGATTAAAATGAAAGAAAAAAAGAAAAAAGTTAATTTGAATTCGGAAATTTTGAATTCAAATTATGTTTTTCGCGATCATGTACTGCGACAGGACCCTACTCATTGGAGTTATTGTTTTTAGAAACGGCTCCTGTCCCCCCAAGCCTGCCTCTCCTCCTAAGCGGTTACGTGTGCATAGTTGTGTGTGTAAGTGTGTAGGCTTGTGTGTGTGTGTAGATCTGTGTGCATGCACGTAGGCATGTATTAGTGTATGTGTGTGAAGTCGTGTGTCTGTATGTGTGTGTGAGCGTGCGTGTGTGTAGGACATGGACGCCTCTGACTAGGAGAAGCGAATAGCTCAGGACCGGAGCAGCCGCGCCGCCTGCAGAGGACGGTGGGCGGTGGTACTGTAGGTGTTCCTGGTTCAAGCTGAAAAAGAAACCGGAACGCCAAGGACAGTCAAATGAGAACAACAAGCAAGCGTGATTGCTCAAAAAAAAAAAAAAAAAATCCTGTGCAATAAATGTTGTTAAATATGCCCTGTATTATTAAACAATGTTTATTTTTCTGAAAGCAAAGGTTAATTTTGGTCTATTGCAGTAAACGTTTCATTTTCGATAGCTTTTTGTACGTCAACGAAGGATCTCTTAATAGTTCAGCAGCATTATTAACTCAGCCCAATGACCCTGATATGTGTGTTCCATTGTAAAGATATCTTGGCGAAACTTTCCCTCACGCTCATCGCTCATAGCTTCACAGTTTCTAAACAAAATATCCTGGAGGAGTTTCAGTGACATGTAATTCACCAATGGTCTCAGAACTTTCTTTGGAATTTTTCGAGCAACTGTTTTTAGTCTTTTCTTATCTGCTTAAAAATACTTTTAATACACCATTTAAGGCTCCTTTGGTGTTTTTGTTTTTCTTTCCTTTCATTTTGTTTTTCAAAAACAATGATTTTTATAAACACGCGTATTTGAAGGGCCGTTAAATTTTTTCTCCGTAACCTTAATTTTAATATATCTTGGAAATTGCCCTCTAAGGCAGACCATTTTTGTTCACAGCTTTCGCAAAGTTCTTCATTATTCCTAGCAGAAGTGGGTGGTTCTATTGAAGGCTCATTTTGAGCATTTCTCTTCCCAGAGTTTAAATTTCCTGAAATCCGTTTCGGTTTCATGTAGTGATAATTTCTATCCCAAACAGGTGTCGAAGTTAAGAAGACAGTCAGTCCCATGGGGAGTGCTTCTTTCTGATAGGAAGAAAGAGCATCAATGAGATTTCACTACCCTTGTTGGCTATGTATCTTGAAACTAGATCTAATCTGATCTTTTTATGCTGATTTTCGTGTTTAGCGAGGCAAAATACTTTGGAAATAGCTATTTTTGAGCGGAATGCATTTGTCGTGTTGACTAGTGTTATTTGTTGCGTGCGAATAGTACTGAGTCAGCCAACAAGACAACGTACACAAAATGAGGCAATGTGTAGTCTCTAAATTACAACAGTAGACGGAAGACACAATTTAACGAAAGGATAAAAGAGTTGACTCACATCGCCGTCCAAAAACGTAAAGTCATACTGATATAATTATGTCCAAAATCCAAATTTAGCAAGAATTGGCCAAAGGATACTTCATGCTTGGAAAAGTTATAGACAAGTTGCAATTTGCAAACCAGTGGTGATTGTTTGCCGTTATTTTCAGTGACACCTCTTGTGTAAAACGCACAAAAACAGGACTCCTGAACCGTGGCAACAAGTCATTTAGTCTGATGTATCAGTCTCTAGCATATTTCAGACAACTCGAAACGTTTAGTGTAAAGAATACCTACAGAATCATTTTCCTTTTGTTGTCTCTTGCTGAATGTGAAGCACGGAGATGGTTCCCTTAGGATACGGATGTCGATGTCAGGTCTTGTTCTTGGATCGCGCCTTACTTGTATCCTTTTCTCCCGATCTTCCAGGATAATGCCCTCTATATGAAGATGATAAGTTTCCTACACTTTCTGCTAAAGTCGTGTAAACATGAGTTGAAGAGCCTCAGAGAAAAAATGAAACTTCTTGTTTGATCCTGTTAGTTACCTGATTTGTGTATTGATAGACATTGAGGATAATTTGAGTCAAACTCTATGATCGACTTATCCCACAATCTGAACTTTTAAAATCAGAGACTGCTGTGTATTAAAAGAGGGGATCATATTGCATTAAATATTGTTTATGACAGTTATGAATCCACCCCACGTCGCATATAATCTCTAATTAAATTAAAAGTAGGTCTCGTTCTTTATTAATAAAGCTGTTATCTTATTTTATAAGTGTTCGTATTATTTAAAACTCGTCTGTAAATACGTATGTATCTGTACTTAAAGTTTAATTTACACAAATTATAATATTTAGTGAATTTCAATGTATAGCCCGTTCGCAACGCGGCACGCAATTATGAGATAATAAGCCTTTTCCCAGGTCCTAGCCAGCAAGTCTGAAGGATTGTTTGCCACACAAGTGATTGTAATCTGCCTGAGCTAATTTACATTCTGAATTTTCTCAGCGTACATAAACAGCATTATTGATGTTTACTCAAATATGTCTTGACTTTCCAATCTGCTTGTTGTCCAGGGGAAAAAATTCCTGATTTTTGCTTAAGTTTTAGTTTTAG
>NC_072735.1:89878595-89960053 GCF_026930045.1 Uloborus diversus
AGCTACCGATAGTTGTCACATACAGATTTGAGTTCTTGAGTATCACGTGCTTGATGCCTGTTGGCGGGTGCCTACAAGACGCAGCCAGTTGTCGAAACAGAAGCGTCGTTGGAACAAAGTTATGCGATTAAAGTTTGTTTTCGTCTGCGAAAATCAGCATCGGAGATCTTTGATATGATACGTGAAGTTTTCATGATGAAGCAATGTTTGATGCCATTAAGCTTTTAAAAAAGGCAGGTAAAATGTGGAAGATATTGTACGTGAGGGATACTGTCAACGTTCATCAAAGAGACAATGATCAACACTGCTGCTATTATCATGAAGGGGAATCACAGAATTATTTTACATCAGTGATTTCTGGCTGTTTCCTTAAATTAAGAAATCATTACGAGGCGAAAATTTTGATACCAACAAAGCATGTACACTGCTCGACATTGAAAATGCAACACAAGAAGGAGTGCTCAGAAATTTATGCAAAATTTTAGAGTAGTGTTACATTACTGAGTTATGTAAATAATGTGAAATGCACAGCTCTCCGACTCACGTGAAGTAAGATATAAGGAAGGAACTTGCAGAATGGCAATATTCGTGTCGTTATTTCTGATTGGTGAATTATCGAAGAAATTTTGTTTTTGTTTTGGAGGATATGTGTAACACGAGAGAATGCCAGGCCGCCGTCAACGAAGGCACTTCCAGCAGATAGACGACTTTACGAGGAGCATGGTGATCGGACTGAGAAGGGGAGGTTGGTCCGTGCATCAAATCGCAGCTGATACCTACATGGATGCGAGCACGGTGCATCAGCTGTGCCGAAGATGGTTGGAACAACGAAATGTAGCAGATTAGGAGGTACAGGGACAGCCAGAGTGAAGTCAGAATGCGTGGATCGACGCATCCACCGACAAGCTGTAGCAGACCCACAAGTCACTTGTTCCTCAATTCTGCAGCAGGTGCAAGATACCCTGAATGTTCCCGCGTCAACCAGAACCATTTGCCGTCGTTTGGTCGCATGTGGTCTGCAATCACGGCGTCCGCTAAGAAGACTGCCAGTGACCCCACAACATAGACAGCAACATTTAGTATGGTGCCGGATTAGAGCGACGTGAATGACAGAATGGCGAAATGTCGTGTTCTCAGATGAATCCCGCTTCTGTGTATCTAGTGATAGTCGCCGCATGCATGTCGAGTCGACGTGGAGACAGATCTAATCCGGCGGTAACTGTGGAACGTCCCACCACACGACAAACGTGGCATAATGGTTTGGATCGCAATTGCGTACAATTCCATATCACTGTAGTTCGTATTCAGGTAACTATGACGGCCCATCAATACTTGGATAATGTGCTGCAGCCGGTGGCAATCCCTTACCCTCAAGGGTAACCAAATGCCATTTTTCAGCAGGATAACGCCCGACCACACAGTGCTTGCATCTGCCAACATGCTCTCCAAGGCACACAGATGCTTCTCTGGCCACCATACTCTCCTGACTTGTCACAATCAAACAGGTGTGGGATGTGATTGGACACTATTTGCAGACTCTGTCCCTGCCTCGTTCAGAAGACGAACTGTGGCAAATGATTGAAAGGAATGGAGAGCCATCCCTCTGGACACCATCTGCACCATTATTGACTCTATGCCTAGACGTGTTTTTTCGTGTATCGCTGTCCGCGGTGGTCCAATATCCTACTGAGCCGACGCAGTTCTCGCTCTGTATTCTGCCAATCATTTTGAAATTAAGTTGCTGTCTCTGTCTTTTTTTCCAAATTTCATCACTTCCTGACCATTCCTTCTTGGTGTTGCATTTTCAATATCGATTAGTGTATAAATTCTGCGGAGGCGTTCTGACTAAGTTCGCACAAACTTAACGTTCACAAGTTTTTAAGCAGTGGACAAAGCGTTGGAATAAATGCATTTAAAACCCGCAGAAGTTATTCTAAAAAAAACCATGGTATATTATGACGATTAAAGTTGTTCTGTATTTTTTATAAATTTAGTCTTATTACTTATTGCCAGTGATGCTTCCATCAAATTTTCTGAGGATACACTCCCAGCAATCAGCTATGCACAATATGGTATGCAATCATATACATAATATGTCACAATATGAAACTTTTTGAAGTTTGAGGGTATACGCTAAATGTCTAAAAAATGTTTGAGAGTAAACGGCGTATATGGAGTATATACCCTATGGAACACCACTGCTTATTGAATAGCTCTCGTATTTGTATGATATAGTGGCACAGTGAGACCTCGTGATGTATCTCCAACCTTCTTTAGACTTATAGTAAAAAAAATAATAATAAAAAGTATTCAAAAAAAGCTCTAATCAATTGCAATTCTGTACTTATTTTGACGAAATAGCAATCTGGTTATAGCGGTTTAGCATGTTTGGTTATATTGGTTCAGAAACTGAAAATTAAAATTGCTATATTTCAAAAATAAAATAAAAGAAAAAGAAATAGAATCGGTAACATTACACTTTAGACTGACGCCATAACTCCTCTTCAAACCGTCTCCAGTGTTCGGATTACTAGATGGAGAAAATTTGAAGTCAGGATTTGAAGAAGATTTGAAATCATAACGTCAATCTGAAGTGGAAGGCTGCAGATGTTTCTCTCTAATAGGGCCTCCAGTGTCAATGATTCATCTAGACGACTATACAGAAATGACACATTCATTTCACTGCATAATCAGCAAAATAAGTGAAAAAGAACCTATCAATCAAGAACTGGCACTTGCACAATCTTTGTACATCTTACCCCATTCCAGATTCTTACTCTCCACAATAATATTAGCTGATCTGCTTTGAATCGGTGGGAAAATGATCTGAATAATTAATCATTTGAAAAAAAAACTACATTTTTCGCATTTTAAGGTTTAAAAACGTTGACTTTTTGCGTCCAATCACCTGAATTCAGGCCCATAAGTGCTTTCAGGGAGCAAGGCAAAACAGCTTATAAAGAAAAAAAAGTCGAATTTTAGAAAGTTGTTGAAGATCATAGTCTATGCTTCATAAGGGTTTATGTTTCTGGGAATAATAAATTAATTAATAATAACAATAACAATAATAAAAACAACTGCAATAATAATAGTAATTATTAAAAAACTTCCGAGCTGTGAGATATTTTTTCCCTGGATTTAGTCTAAATCCAAAGAAAATAAACGTGTATCTATGAATAGTAATTTGTACTTTATGATTGCAACAAAGATTAAAAGCGGGGCTTTTAATTAACTGAAATTACGGATTGCGAAAATACTTGCCGCAATAAATATATTTTTAATTTTCAACTTTGCACTATAAACATATCCTCACGGGAGGTTTCAAATTATGAGTTTTCCGATTATATGTGCCCTTAAAATGAGTCCCTAATGGTTCATAAACGACATTTTTACGCATAAAAGCGTAATTAATTTGGGATTCGCTGCCCTTTTCTCCACTCTGGTTCCGTTCACTAATGACGTTAATAGTAAATTTGGGGAAAGTTAAATTCCGAAATAGTCTGGGATCCATCAGCAGATTTCGAGACCACTAATTACGAAGTCGCATTTGATGATTAAGGGGCCCATTTCTGTGCATAAACAGAAACATTAACGACAAGAAATTCAATGAAATATCTTCGATGGAGTTGACAAATTTTGGTAATTTGTGATCGTGGTAAATGTTGGATAAATATTCAAAAGGAAGTATTAAAAAAAGAATACGGTAAATATGAAAACAAAACAGTCAGTTTGAAGTTAACTCGGCATTATACAGGTTACGTAGGGAAGTGTGGTCCAAAAGAAATAGACCTTCGTATGCCCCCCCCCCCATGGTGTGCAAGTCGCGATGCATACGTATGTCGTGTTTAGATGAACACCCCCGAGTTTTAATCAGTCCTATCGAAGCAGTAGTGAAGTGGCATGGCGCAACCACGCTTAAATATATATATATATATATAAATATATATATATATATATATATATATATATATATATATATATATATATATATATATATATATATATATATATATATATATATATATATATATATATATATATATATACAGTCGAACCTCCATATATCGAAGTAGCAAATTGCCGGAAAAAAATTCGATACATAGAAATTTCGATATATAGAAACACAATCTTATTTTATCATAAAAATGTCCTAAAACATTAAAATTAAAACTAATTTTCGTGCATGAAACCCAACTTCTAATTCAAACGAGCATCGGATTAAATGAAAGTTAATAATTAAAAATTTAACAGAAATTACATTTTTGCTCCTTCATACACCTTCATTCTTCGGAAATTCAACTTGAACCACCACATGAGGGGATTTTCGTGTTAACAATGTGATCGAAAGAAAAGTAAAAAAATCAATCTACTTAACTTGAATGATTTTTACTGAAGCTAAAAAGACTAGGAATGACAATCAACAGACAAAAAGGATAACTTGAAAGTAATTTTACAGTGCTACTGGTTGCAACAAAGATTTGAAATAAACTTGAGGAAATGTAAGAACTCCAGAACGGAACAACGACCCTATTTACACACCCCTCAACCCCAGATTCCTTATGAGTTTCGTAGCAACCTTTAGAGAACATCATTTTCTCCACTAACCTTCATTTTTCATGAGGCAAACAATCTAAGTGGAAAAAAACCTACGAATGTCTCGCAAAAAATTTCGATATATAGAGACTTTTTCGATATATAGAAACCATTTTTCTATGTAATGAACATAGAAATTTGCCGGGATTTCGATATGTGGAAGTTCGATATATGGAAGTCCTACTGTATATATATATATTATATATATATATATATATATATATATAATATATATATATATATATATATATATATATATATATATATATATATATATATATATATATATATATATATATATATATATATATATATACTATATAACATACATTTCTAAAAAATAGAAGTTTTGTAACTTGTGATTAGTCGAAGACCAGCTTTTTTTTTTATTGTCAATAATAATACGTTATTCTGACATCATCCACCTTCAAACTACGATAGTCATTTCATTTTTTTTTAAATTTAAGGTTGTAATTATTGAAATAAAGTAATCAGTAATCAGTTGATCAGTAACTTCTTTATGTTTTGTAAACAAATATGCTGACTTTAAATTGGACAAGTACAAACAATTTTTTTAAATAATGACAGGGTAGCTCGTCAATTATTTTAATAATTTATAACTTTATATTTGATTGGCAAATGTACCAAACCACAATTAGTTAAGCTTACCCGCTTTGGGTTCCCTGGTATGACAAGCGGGGTTTTTCAAATGTTTGTACAGTATAATAATAAATAAATACTGGGTTTGAAATAATGCAAAAATCACTTTTTATTTTGAAGTTCAAGAACTCTGCTAGGAGAAAAAACCGACATTGTTGCGGCAAAAATCCAAAAACACAATTTTCGAGCGTTCTTCGAAAACCTACCCGCTTTGGGCTAATCTTCCCTGTGTGTACTAGCATTAATTTTACTCGCACTAAAACACTTAAGAAATAAATATAGTTCCAGTAAATTATTATTGGCAGACAATATACAATATAATACGCATTACGCATTAAATAATATACAGCAATATAAGCTTTCTGGAACATTTCCAAAATTATAAACATTTGAAATAAGGAGTATAATCTGCATTTTCTGATAAAAATTGCTTTGTTTTGTAATAACGATCGAGGTTTTTTTTTTCTCACAATATATCCTTCTAGACTGAATATGAATATGCCATACATAACGTAAACCTAAGCAATTATTTTTATAGTTCGGTCATTGTTCAAACTTTCAAAATTCTCTTACGCATTTTAATAATCTAAAATTTCCTGAAAACTATCTAAAAAATGTTTGAAGATAATTTTATCGTATAAAAAACATCAGGAAAAGATCACAAATATTGTTAGTTCATCAACATTGACGCATCTGCAAGACTAATTCACCGATTTAATTTACCATCAAAAGATAATATTAGTTCTTACAAAATGTAATCAGTAATGGCAGCTTATTTGTTAAAAATATTTCAGTGAACATTCTGGAAATACGTTTTTTTAAAATGAATTATAATTGTTGCGTAGTTTTTATTTCATGAATAGTTTTTCTTTAATCTCCTTCTGTTTCCCTCTCCATTCGTACAAATGTATTTCCTATTCAAGGTATTATTATTGAAAATTCAATTAATACATTGAAAACGAAATGTCGGGTAAAGATAATATCAGATTCAATGCAGCTTGAAATGAAATACGTTTCACTTTAAAGGATGTAATCGAGCTTCCAAAGTGTAACGAAGCCATCGCAAGCGTGGTAATATGCAGATATTTGCAACACTTGCGTCACTTATTAGATTCTACATCCAGTGCGGAACCCGATTTCTGCGTCCTTTGGTTTAGAAATTTCTCACTTATATATTACTGAGTTTGATTTGTAACAATTAGAGCTACATATTTAAAACTATTAGCAAGGAACTTACGTACATATTACGTGAAAGCAACTTTAGTACTTTACATTAATTTTGAATCGGTAATTATGGATTAACTCACATCAGTTATTGATGAATTAAAAACAAAGAAAACGCAAATGTAGACACACCTATTAAAGATATTTGTTGTTGTCGTGTGCCAGCTAGGCTGGGAATTAGGGGAGCGTTGCTTCACTTTTCAAACTGTACCGTAATTTAGTGTGAAGTCCGATTTATTCAGTACACACACGCCATAAGGACCCGTTTATAAAGTAGGTAACCATTCACAGCATAACAACACATTTACACAAATAAAAGACAAGGAAGTACGTCCATGCCCAATCCAGGATTCGAACCCAGACCTTCCTGTCGCAATCAGACTTCTCTGACCACTAGACAAGGAAACGGAAAAATTTTATTCATTTCTTGCTACACATTTAGGACATACAAAAATGATTACTTGTAAGAGCTGAAAACAATGATACATTTGACGTTTTTCAAAGCCAAATAGTAGTAAAACTGCTAAGTTGTGGAGTTACAATGAGTAGTTTACGAAGAAGGGGTTCGATGTGTTTTTCAACAAATAGGAAATAGTTTTGTCGAAATGCACATATTTTCATGAATTACTATGATCTTTCAGGTAGAAGATACCGGCATGCAAGTTTCGACAAAAGGTATGTTGCTGTATATTGCGACTACAAGATTGTCACGGGGTGGGGGGTGTTGGGATGGACAATGGACATACTTGATCTGTCAAAAGACAAGTTCCCCATCATACAACTGAAAAATACCAACATACTCCAATATACTTACTGGAAAGAAAACGCAACGGTCACAATAGGTTTTCATCTTTATGTGTTGGATGACTCGATTTCTTTTTTTTTTTTTTTTTTTGCTTTTAAGATGATGGGTCGTTGCGAGTTTTAGACGGTAATTGAGATTTGATCATTTTATCTGTTGTTGATTTTTTATTTAACTATATTATTATTATACATAAGGAGAAAGAAAGATATAGCAGATTGATAGGCTTATGACTGTTCTAAATATGTAACAATAGATCGTTTAGTTCCATAGATTTAAATATATGCATACTAATAATATAAAGCAGTAGAGTTTCTTTGTTTGAACACGCTAATCTGAGGAACTACTGATTCGAAATGAAAAATTATTTTTGTGCTGAATAGCCCGCTCATTGAGGAAAGCTATATGACACCACGAAATACACCGCCAGCTCAGTCATTTCCAGCCGAGGACTGCAGTTTCGTGCTTATTAGCACTCATCAGTCCGGCATAGGAAAGTGACTGAGCTGGAGATGGAAAACCTCTTAAGGAAGCCGAGAGTGCGAAACAAACTGGTAGCTAATATAGAATTAGCAGACCAGATGAGTGACCGAAGCAATGGTTCGGTTCAACTCGAAGATTGAACGCAAGGCAAGGTATATCAGTAAATTACCGCCCATTAGTCAGTGTTAAAGCAGAAATACGTGAAATACACCGCCAGCTCAGTCATTTCCAGCCGAGAACTGCAGTTTCCTACTTATTAGCACTCATCAGCCCGGTATAGGAAGTCTTACTCGAAGATTATAGTCGGTTTTTGGGACTTCGAGTTATCTAGAGTTGACTGTACAGCATGTACATATTAGCAAACAGACTGCAGGCATGTGTATCAGGATTTTGAAAACCCTTTTTTCAGTCCAACGAATTGTGATCGTTAGGATGATAAATCATCCGAAAGAAGAACTTTTCCCGGCTTTCGGTGTTATTTCCTACAATGAAGCCAAATTAAGACCGTAAAAGGTACTATAGCTGATTCTGGATTTTGCACCCATAGATCAAAAGGGGATGATGCAATCGACCGTTCTTTCTTTTTCATTGCGAGTGCTATGCCTCAAAAAGTAATGCTACATTTAAGATGACATTTAGAATAAATGCGAACCTATACGGAATGAGTTGCTAATTCAGATTTAGCTCGAATCGCTTAAGGGGGGGGGGGCGGATTTTGACATCATTTGGGAGAATAAAAAGTGTTTAATTCATAGAACAATGTGAAAGATGAATCACATTTGCTCGAAAAAGCATTTTACGCCCTTCAGATGTTAGCATAGGGTCGGGAAAATATCATTAAAAGTGTTATCCTTTGCTATCTTATATTTGTTAACAAAAAAAAAAAAAAAAAAAAAAAATAAGAAAGGAAAGAAAAAAAAAATATATATATATATATATATATATATATATATATATATATATATATATATATATATATATATATATATATATATATATATAACAAAAAACTCCACTGCGCGTAAAAACCGAAAAAAATCCCCGTTGTTTATAATGTTATTAAGTACTACTGAATAACAACACCATTTAAATAGTTTTATAATCGATATACACATAAGACAAATCATGAATTTAAAAGCAGAATAGAAGGATCAACAGTCGGGGCCCATTTCTTACTGACCAATCAAGGAACCCCGTAAAATTTGAATGGGCCTCGGGTCTGTTGTTCCCTCTATTCTGCTTTTGAACTTATGATTTGTCTTACATGTGTATCGATTAAAAAAATTATTTCAATGGTGTAGTTATTTACTGAATAACTACACCATTGAAATATTTTTTATAATCGATACACATATAAGACAAATAATAAATTCAAAAGCAATTGTTTTTTGGTTTTTACGCAGTGAGTTTTTTTTTTATAATTATTTTTTATTTTAGAATTTTTAGTTAATTTTCATTGACTTCGTTGTTATGATTATAAGACGGTAAATTTCGCAATCTTGTCATTTCATTGAGAGAGTTTATGTCGTGAGGATTATTAAGTAACTTGAAATTGTCTAAACTACTGGTTATTAGTCTCTAGGAACCTAACTCGGCTCAAAGCTACATATGCTTGACCTTTAGCAAAAGTGCACGAATTTAAGTCAACCACAGCTCGTTCTAAAGTAGTTTCTTGGAGCTTGCGTACAGTTACACTCCAGCACAATATCAATGGCAACATTTTTCGCTTTATTTTACCCTGAATACGAAGTGCATCGAACTCTTGCTGATGGTTCGATTCTGACTTCAACTCTAGGAACATTGTTTTTGATTGTTGTGTCATCAAATTCTATATAATCAGCCTGTATAACTGATGATGACGCAAACTCAAAGCGTCCGTCAATCAACTCTTTCTCACAAAACGAAAAAAGCCCGTCAAGAAAGTACACGTCACGAAACTCAGTCCCCTGAATCATGACAAAAACAAATGCAACATGTAGGAGATAAAGAGAGATCCACCTAATCATAATAGTCTTTCACCCACGACAAAGGAAAAAGTGCTGTATAGCACTGCGAAAAGAATGGCTGGCTATCATAAAAGTTGGGAATCTGAACAAAATCAATTTAGTAGACATAGTAAGCAAAAATTGAAGGCAGTAAAAACGCGTGCGACACAATCCCGAATTGACAATATAGCGATTCGTTGTTGCTATAGTGATTTTTGATTTCTGCCATGTGTTTAGTGACACTTGCAAGGTGAAGACAAACTGATTGACGTAAGAATCATCGAAATTGGTCAATGCGTTTAGTCTCTACATTGCCGCTTAGGAACAAACATACATGCATACACAGACTCATAAACACATTAACCTTCTTTGTGTCACGAACGCTCAGTCGGGTAAAAACAAAAACAAAAAAAAATCTAATAAATCTAAACAAGGCTTTTAAGATGATTTTAAATTTTCGCTCTTTGACTCTCCTTTTCGGGGACATTTCAATTGGTTGGGAACTTGACGCGATCTCAATTTATTGCGCGAATCATTTTATTTTTGTAAACATGTTGTTTTAGGGTAACCCTAAGCAAATAAATGTTTTCCTACTAAAGAGTAAGTTACCGTCCGTAATCTAGGGCAATGCAGGGCTAATACCAACAGCCCGGTCATGCCATCTAGAGACTTCACCCTCATCCTTTGTTATGGACTTCTCAGTCTGGAATAGGCACATTTAGTTCTGCCTTATCCCTGGCTTGTTGGGAGTAGCTTACTTTTTGACACGAGGTTGCTCGCGCGACCAAAACGAACGGGAATGCTCGCGCAATTTATCTCATGCAAAAGAAGGTTTTTTTCTTATTTTCGAGTTCAATGTTTTTCAAAAAGGTTTTTCAAAAACTAAAATAAGAAAGAGAACTAAAATAAGAAATGATTATAAAATACATTCCTAAAAGACTTACATTCAATTTGAACATTTTTTGCAAATGCGTGCCATATGCTCCATACAAACTTGTTTGCCACATTTTTCACACACAAATTTGTTTTTTTTGTTTTTTCTTATAGGGGCATTCAGTAAACCTTTTGTGCGTTGATTTTGTTTTTTTAGCAGGGGGTGAAATGTCTTCACTAAATCCTGGTTTTAATTTTTTAAGTGTCTTGGAAGCATTGCATATGCTTTGGTTCAGAACTGTAGCAGAAATACTTGCGCAGGGTATGACACATCCGTAGATGACAATTCCAAATAAACTAATTTTCGAATGTCCACACCTTTTCTACCTCTTCAAAGTTATTACCTTTGGATCCGCTGCTCAATAAATTGTCCGCTTCCAGAAAAAGGTGGCAGATAAATTTAATTGAAACCCTGGGGATTGGGCATTTCATAACCAGCGCGAGCAATCTCGGATATGTGTCAACCTGTGCCCTGCCTTCACTTAACCAGATGAAACGTACCATTGCTAAAGATGCTAGATGGTGCGCTGAATTTTCTTCGGCTACCAGTTTGTTGGCACTCAATGATACGACAACTACCTCCACATCGGTTATTATGTATTTAAGACTAATAAGCCCATAACAAAGACAGACTATAGTGTCTGGATAGCATAACTGCATGATAACAAATGAAGGTATACTGCATGATGATATTTCTCGACTACACTGACATCAAAAAGTTTAGGTACAACCGGTTTTTTGCGTCTAATTTGCAAGTGAATGAATGTAGAAATAAAAGATTTGGAGGTTATGTGCAGTAAATAGATTTTTACTGAATGCGTCATAGAAATTTGTATAAGTGTCTAGCAAAAACGATTTAGTGCAAAAAAAGCAATCTTTGCAGAAAAGTTCATTTTTGAAGAAAACAGAACATTACAGTATTATGTAGAAAAATGTCATAGAAACAATACAAAAATGGGTTCTTAAAAGTAATGTGTACATCCAACTTAAATGCATTGGCGGCATCGATTTTCCATTCTGCTTATGAAATTTTCGGACACTGGAATAGGAAGCGAAGACCAGACACAGAATAAGCCTTGTTCCAGCTCATGTAACGACCTTGGAGAAGGATTTAAAGCAGCAACCTATCTGCCAAGATAGTCCAGAAGATGTTCTATCGGATTCCGGTCCAGATATCGAGCTGGCTGTTCCATTCGTTCCAAACCGTGATCCTCAGTGTACTCCTAAACAATCTGAGCTCGGTGAAGTCGTGCATAACCATCCATCAGAATGAAGTCATTACCAATAGTACCAGCATATGGGCGGACATATGGATAAAAAATCTCATCCCGATACCTCAGACTAGTCTGAGTTCCTGAATGGAACACATGCAGGTCATTGTGACCACCGAGCGAGATCCATGCCCAAACTATGTGTGTGTGTGTGTGTGTGTGTGTGTGTGTGATTCCACCACCTCTATAACTGTGTCTTTCAACAGTGTTGGATTGATGGTATCTAGTGCGCTGTTCCCTCCAGATCTGTACACGTAAAAAAAAAACTAAATTTTGAAGAAGTTATCCGTATTTTTTACGGAAAAAAACTGTTCGTAATAAAATACAGGATTTCTCTGTTTTTTTGAATCTGTAACCGGTTATAAGCGTTAACTGTTACCATCGCCTCACCGCGTACTTTGTTTTTTTCGAAATTTCGCCCGCCTGTTTGGATTTTGGTTCTCGTGCTCGAGTTTTTTGATCTTATATTTATTTAAAGCGAGTAAGTCTTAAATCGTTTGCAACTTCCATTTCATTGCATCCTAATCAATATTTTATTATTATGTTTTTTTGTCATCTGTTACAGAGGCATATTCGGAAATTTACCTTTGTATACATGTATTTCGTAGTAGTATAATAAATATTGAAATGTATTTATAAAAGTATAGTTTCATTTTTTAATCTTCATAAAATAATAAATCAGCTTGAATAAATAATAAAAATACGGAAGATTTCTGTAAAATAAACGGAAGAAAACTAGCGTCCTGGCTGACAGTTTTTTTCCGTAAATTTTACAGATTTTTTTTACAGTGTAGATGCCCTGAATCATTCTTTAATGTGAATCTGGACTCGTCTGCGAACAGCTCAGAAGCCCATTGCTGCTGGATCCAGGAAACATGTTCTCTTACCCAGCATAAGTCGATCCTTCGCTGCGGTCCGGTGAGGAGAACACACACAACTGGTCATCTTGCATAGAGACCTACATTGTGAAGACAATTTCGCACCGTAATAGCAGAGATTCTTCTTCCTGATGCTGCAAAGTGGTCTACAACGAGCTGCGGCACAGTAGTGGCTCTTCTCCTTTGTCCGAAAGAACGAGAAAACGGTCTTCTGTAGGTGTTGTAGATCGTGGTCGGCCTAGAATAGGTCTTCTGGACACAGAATCTTCGCATGGATATTGATCCTAAAGTAACTGAAGAACACTACGAAACTCATTGAGACGTCTAGCAGCATCAGCCTGCGACAATCCCATCTTCATCCAACCAACTACACTTCACCGTAACAAATCGGGTAAACGGCGTATCTGAGAAATTTTCTAAACTCTATTGACTATTATCACCGAAACTGCCAACAACAGTTGAAAATCAACACAACTTACACAAAAAAGTACGAAAGCTTGATATTTGCATATTTTCTTCTCACTCATAAAGATATGTTCTTTTCTATAAAATAAAAATGCCAGGTATCGTTTTTTCATAAATAATTATAAAGCTCGTTATTATCATTAATGCAAACTATGCATTTTATTGTTACTGCCATTTCTTTAATAATGAACTTCGATAAACATGTCGTACCTTTACTTTTTGAGGCCAGTGTATTTGAATACGAAAGCAAAGAAAAAAAAAACTTCTCGGGCAGGCACTGATTCCAAATATTCAACGCCATTGAACATAGATCTGTAATGTCTCAAATATTGAAATCTTCCCGATTTTGCGAATAACAGGATTATGTAGTAGTAATTTTGGTGCGGCTATACGTTGAGTGCAATAATTCATAATATAGTTGTAGATGAAAATTTCGTAATGGAAACATTTTTTATTAGTGTCTTTTTGAAATAAAGATTTATACTATTTGTATTTTTTTTTAAAGTCAGCATGCTAAGTACTGAAAATCGTAATTTAAAATACAAGTTTTTCACCATCGTACTATAACTTGGACTCTTTAATTAAGAATTCTAGCCATTATCAAGTTTAAATCGTTGAGAAGATATAAAATGAAGGGAGTGAAGACGTTCACTCATGAAGGAAAGATCCTAAGTCACGTGATAGACATTAAAGAAACACATTGGCAGAAATCAGGTTTCTTTCGCTAATTTCACGCAAAGCGTGTCAGCCATTCGTCGTTATTGAGTCACGTGGCTTGAGCTCTTTGCCCTAGCTTTTGCTTAGCCAATGATTGGCCTAGCTCCCTCCATTTACTAATTCCTGCTTTAAGTTTTAAACTAAGGGTTTAACCAGGGACACATTTAAGGGGTAAAGTTTTTAGGGTTAAACCCCCTCCAAAAATTATCAAAACTTATAAAATTATTTTTGTTTTACGTATTGCTGCAAAAAATCATAATTATCATTGAATTTTATTTATTTATATATTTCACAATTTTACTTGAAACAAGAGTTATTATTGTTGAGGAATTGCACAAATTCAGTCCGTTATCGGCAGTAGACATTTATATTTTAATTATTGCGCCTTTCAACTTTGAATATCTGACACAAAAAACAAATAATAAAATAAATAAAACATCAAACTATTACTGATTATAAGTGCCAAACTCAATTTTAACAGATCTTTCAGGACATGAAAACACACCGCCAGCTCATTCATTCCGGCCAAGTACTGCAGTTTCCTGCTTATTAGCACTCATCAGCCCGGCATAAGAAGTGACTGAGCTGGAGGTAGAAAATATCTTAAGAAATTCAAGAGTGCCAAACAAACTAGTAGCTAATTTAGAATTAAGACTGACCAGACGACCTGGACCTTCCAGCTCAGTCACTTAATATGCCGGGTTGATGAGTGCTAATAAGCAGGAAACTGCAGTCCTCGGCCGGAATGATTGAGGTGGCTGTGTGGTTTCATGTATTTATGCCTTAGCCCTGTCTATAGGGCGGTAACTTACTGAAAATATATTTTAACAGTCAAAATATATTAATTAATGTAGTACTACTTTGAGTACGCGTATATGAGTACACGCATCCAGAGAGTTGTTAAAAATACATCTCATATTTTACAGGGGTGAAGTAGTATAGTGAACACATCACATTTAGTACCTTCATTTAGTAGATACGCCATGTAAATGCTCTTCAAAAAGCTACCCCTCATTTAAGTGACCCTTGCATACAGAACATAATAGAATATGCAGATGAAATCAAATTTTATTGATTGAAGGTGTCAAGAAAAATATGCTTGATAAAACACTCCCGAAAACAAAAGCACAGTTTCGTCCTTGGGTTTTAAAAAACATCCACTACTGATTCTTGACGATCCTTGCAAAGTTGTTTGCTTGGTGGTAAAGCTAGTTAATATTTAATATACGTAAGCAACAAACTTTGTTTGCACAGTGTGTTAAAATACTCTAACTAGGAATCGATGAAATCATAGCAGTAATAACCAATTAAATGACGTAAACATTTTAATGATTTTTCATTCTTTTTTTTTTTTTTTTTTTGTGCGTGCAGAGTGTAATGCGCGGTCGTTAGTTTATTAATTGAAATATCCAACATGAGAAATCACTCATTTGTCAGCAATTAGTGAATTATAATTTATAGAATTGAAGAGAATATGAACTATAATTGCTGATAATTTACATCAATTATATAAACAAAATGAAGACAAATATGATGGTAATGTAGATTTAAGATTACTTACTAAAGTGTGAGCGCCTTAAAATCATTTGCTCTTTTTTTTAATTATAGATATTAAGAGATTCATGTATTTAAAAACGTTGTGGAAGCTAACATACCTACTAATAAATTTGAATATCAATTAAAGTTCAAATAATTATTTCTTTCAAAATACATTAAAAAACTTTTTTACAATTTTTCCAATAATGTTAGTCAACAAATTTAATTAGTTTCTACTCGAGTTTTCACCAAAAAAAAATAGAACTGTTTCATTTTAATTATAATTTAACATGAAGCTGTTTCCTTTTTTCTTGCAGAATCTACATGCTTGTACTTCCTTATGCGGTTTTTTTTCTTTTTTTTTTTCCTGAAAAAACAAAGACGCTTACGCGAGAGAGTCGAAAGTTTGTTAGATTAAATGAAACAAAATATTGTTCATTAAACTTGTCATTTCTTATTTTGTTTTTATATACTTTAAAAATATGCAAAAGGCTCTTTATTTCAAAAAAAAAAAAAAAAAATCTTTCAATTTTAATTCAAAGGTGGGCGCAATTCTAAGTTTTGTTTAATGTTATAAATAAAACACTTCTTATGTTTCCAATTTTCTATTGTTACATTAATAACAAAAATATAAAAACATTATGTGGCATTTTTTCAAACTTTTAATTAAAAGATTAATTATTAATGAATAAGAGTAACAACTTTAACGCAAATTTTACGTAGCAATAAATTTAAAAAAAAAATGGAAGAAAGAAGTCATAATTTATCTTAAGCCTAAAAAAAAGAAATCACCGAACAGTATACCTATACATACTTTTTTTTGTCTTATAACTCATAGATAGGGCACAAGTTCCTTTGTCTCTTGTATTTTATTTAATTATTTTCTTCGGGAAGAGAGAGAGAGAAAACATGTACACTACGCTATATGGAGTAATTTGAATTCTGATGCAACATGCGCGCTAATTTAAAAAAGAACCTGACCATTTTAGCTACATTTTAGCCTTTTGTGTTGAGCTACATTTTAGCCTTTTGTGCTGTAAAATGGGGTGAATCGAAACACCGGTGTGAAATTCAACAAAACTTCCCAATAACACAGATAAATTCCCCATAAATGTAGGTTTGGGTATTTTTTGTTGCCATTTGCTTTTCTAGGATAGTAGTACCATATGGAGTTCATAAATTAAACTCTGCTATTCTGGAAACTCATTGTTCTAAGTAACAAGCTTACACCTGTCGATAACTTCACATTTTCATCATATGCAAAACTTTGTGTTTAAGTGAAGATCTATTACTGTTCTAGCACAGTCGAACTAGCTTATAACGAGCTCAAAGGGACCGCGATGTTTGCTCGTTATAACCGGGTGCTCGTAAAAAACGAGATGATGAAAAATATCTATAGTTGCCGGTTTTTTTTCTTATTTTTAATCAATGTACAGTTCAAAAGAAGTTGGTTAGTTTGCTTTAAACTGTGTGAATGACTTATTCTTGTCATTATTTTGCGGTTAATACGCAAAACTCACATACGTAATGATTAAATACTTCTTTACTCCACAAATTATAAAACGTTCTGCCGCCGCTTGTTCTCGGGATTTATGATTAATTAATAACCTTCGGTTGACGTCGGAATGTTAAAGAAAATTTTCCTAAAAGGATAAGCTGTATTGGAAATCATAAATCACGAGATATTGCTCGTATTAAGCGGGGTTGACTCGTTAAAAGCAAGTTATGATCCCCTAAACTTAACATTGTACCAATCAAGTAGTTCTGTTCTTCTCGCTACATTCGGGTTCTCGTTAAATCAGGTCTCGTTACAACCGAGTACGACTGTAATGTCAAAATACGTAACCTCAAAATATGTCTAGATCAGGAGCCGAGTGGAGGTCCTGACTCTATATCTTGTTATTTCGATCATCAAAATGAATCCTTGAGCACCGTTCCACCGAAAAGCACCCTGAACTACGATGAAACTAATCTCAGTGATGACCCGGGCTCTAAATTAATGAAATTTCAACGTGTAGTAAAGCATCTTGAAACCAGAATAAATAGCTTCAAAGGAAGGATCTCTCTAACCTTTGCTTAAAATATCGCTGGTGAACCTTGCTCTGTTGTGAGTAATACAGAACATTTTTACACGCAATATACGAGTGTTTTCATTTTTTCTGGATTTTCCTGTACATTTCAATGTTTATATTAATGTCCTGCAATCCTTCGTTCAATAAATAGTTTCAATCAATGGACAGTGGTTTTATCAACCCATAAGAAAGTTGAATACTCCCAAAAAATATTTAAAGGCGTTTCCCTATGAAAATTATAAGTGGGCAAAGTCACCCCTTTTAACAGGTTGACTTTGTCCATTCAGTTTTATTTATTTTTTTTTTTAATATATCAAGTGAGTCAGAAATGAAATGCACTAGCGCTCCCGACTCCTTTTGCCTTCCCCCAAACCACAAAGTTTTTATTATTTAAATATTATTGTAAAAAGTACAAATTTAAAAAAAAAAGACTCTAGACTTGAAAACTGGGCAATGTCACCCACGTTAAAGATACTACAAATGCTAAAATTCAATGTTTTTATCAAGAAAGAACATTTTAACTTCCATCTTAAAAAAAAAAAACGAATTTAAATTTCATATTGGAACTGTTCTTAGTGGTTGCATTTCGAAATTCATTCGTTTCAAGCGGATCCTTTCTGTGAACCGTTATTCCGGTTTTGAAAACATTTGTATCATTTAGAACTCGTTTTCCTGTGTTAAATTTAATCGTATCTCAATTAAGTAAAAACAAGAGTTTTAACAATAAATTAATCAGGAATATATATATATATATATATATATATATATATATATATATACACATACAGTTGGCTCTCTGATTAACGACTTTCATGGGACCACAAAAAATCGTCCGTAAATAGAATGCTTTTAACACTATAGTGGACCATCTCGGACCGTGAAAAGCCGTTGTTAAAAAGAGCGTCGTTAAACAGAGAGCCAACTTTACACACACACACATATATATATATATATATATATATATATATATATATATATATATATATATATATATATATATATATATAAAGGGTGTCCCAAAATTAACGCAAGATTTGAATTTGACACCATTTTTTCCATAAATTGTTGGCAGCCATGAAAAAATAACAATTTGACAGTTGAGAGTTTAGGGTTAGTAAAAATGGGGCGTTATTGTACCAGACAGCTAGAGAGAGTGAAACATTTCAATTACTGCATAAGGCATTTCCTGGTCGCGTTCTCTCTCATTTCGGTGATCAGAATTGGCACCCTAGATCGTGTAATTTAACATTTTTAAATTTCTTCTTATGGGGTTATTTGAATTCAAAGGTCTATGTCAACAAGCCCACAACCACCCGTGCATAACCGTGTTGCGATACCGAGCGCCAATAACAGTAACTGCTTGACCAGCCTCAACTTTCATTATTTTTGAAACAATTGTTCAATAATGAAAGCGTTATTGTATTGTATAACGTTCCATTTTTGATTACCCTAAACTCTCAGCTGTCAAATTGTTCCTTTTTAAGGGTTGCCAACCATCTATTGCAAAAATGGCCGCAAATTCAAATCTTGCGGTAATTTTGGGACACCCTTTATATATATATATATATATATATATATATATATATATATATATATATATATATATATATATATATATATATATATATATATATATATATATATATATATATATATATAACAGGTTATAATTGTTTCTCAAAATATTTGTAGTTACTGCAGTAAAATTTCCTCCTGCTTTTAATTTTGAAGGAAAAAAAAATCAGACTATTCTCAAGTGTGTTGCAACTAATAAATGAATTATGAATCACTAAATTGAGATCACATTTATACACACTTTACGTTTCTGCTCAAAATACAAATCTTTTCTATACCAAATCAACAACCAAAGTGCTTCTACCGTTAAGATTTCCTCCACCACTCGCATATATTCATTAAGGTAGACAAAGCAAGAGTGAATAAACATTTCCGCCCATTTAACATTTAGAACCTCTTAGGCCGGTCCGAAACACTCGGGTTTCTAAATCAGGAAAGCAATTAACCGCGACACACGCTCTCCGTTCGGTAAGTGGCCATTTTGAATGGGGGGCGAGGTTTCTCTAAAATGCAAATCTGGAATATTTCTGCTCACAAGTTCATCGAAAACTTAAGAGCAAATACTGAATGCTTATTAGTGAACCAGTGTTGTTACCAATAGCTTGTTTTGAGAAAATTGCCCCGAGAATGTGTAATTTTGTATGTACAGAGTCGAGATACTCGGAGGAATTTATTTGTGCGGAAAATTTATCATAAAAGATGGCGAGTTGTTGGCTTTAGTTTTGGCATTTTCTGCTTTCTGAATCTACATCTAATTATCATTAAGTTTTGTTATTCATGTAAGTGTTCATTAGTGTCTCAAAACAATGCGTTTGATAATCATGCATTTTACTCTAATAAGATACTATTTTAATCCATCGTGTGATGTGTGTTACAATGTAAAACATGCTGATAGAATACTTAAAAATCATGTTACTAAGAATTTGATTGATTCTTACACTTTATTTTGGGTACAGCTTTATTATATGCTTCATCAGTAGCATTACGCTAAAAACACTTCAGAACCGTTTCTGTAAAATAGGGAATGCAATACCGGACCGAAAATTCAATACCAGTATTCGGTATATTTAAAACGTGATACCTGAAATACCGATATTAATACCGGTATTAAAAAATTCATTAAAAAATGGTTCAAAACATATTGTTTCCTTTCCACATTTTCTAGTTTTGTGCAAAAATTGCATTATTAATGAAAACGTATTGCGAACAAATATAAAATGAAGGTACAAATGAAGAGTTTACTTTAAAAACGGATTATATCCACTTTAAAAAAAAAAAAAAAAACTATCTCTTTTCGTTTTTAAAACTTCTAACATAAGCCGTATCGACCCACGAGTTTCTTTCTGCTCGAAGTGTTTTATATCTACTGTTAGAAAATGCGAAAACATTGGTTTTACCACCCAAACGGTGTACATCCATCCCCTTATTTTTCGCCAGGTCTTTTACAGCAAAGTGAAACCTATCCCTTATTTGCCGGTATCCACTCATTCACTTTCATATCAAAGGGACACATGTCCAAATTTGAACTTGCCACTTCTAATTCGAAAGTAGTTCACAAAGAAAATAGCGGAGGGAGGCACTGGCTGAGCATTTCGAATCAAGCATTATACCCGTCCGTATTAAGAAATGGCAGCACCTTGCGCCTTGTTCAAGTCCGGTCAATTTTAAAGTTTATATCTGAAGAAAATGCGTGTTATTTTGCAAAAGTGATGATATCCACTGTTTTACACCAAAACGGAATATATCCAAAATAAAATTGGCAATTTAGGTCTGATAAAATTGAGGAACAATTCTTAGACTAATGCCAATAGTCACTTGTTATTCTACCAGAACATTGTGAAAAATTCTAAATTCTAACAGTTAGTGTTTGCGTGTAAAATGTATTTTTTGTTTTGCCAAAAAAATATAAACCTGGATATAATATGTTTTGAAAGTAAACTAGAAAATGCGTTTCTTTTTTACAAAAGGAATGATATCCACTGTTTTACACCAAAAGAGAATAGATCAAAAAAAATAAAAAAAAATGGCAATTTATGTCTGATAAAATTGAGGAACAATTCTTTGACTAATGCCAATAGTCACTTGTTATTCTACCAAAACATTGTGAAAAATTCGAAATTCTAACAGTTAGTGTTTGTGCGTAAAACATTTTTTTCGTTTGGCCAAAGAAATATAAAACTGGATATAATCCGTTTGAAAGTATGCTCCTCAAATATCATAATACAAATTAATAATAGTAAGAAACATAGTGCATCTACTTGATTTTCTCAAAGACTGGGATTATTTTTTAGAGTACAATTTTCCTGCAGTTGAAAATATTTTTTTTTCTGAATTCACGCAGGTCGCTTGTACTGTTAACCATGCACGACACACCTCCTCTTATTGCCTCGAAATCCTTTACTTTCAAAATATTCGCTCTGTTGCATGTTTTTTTTTTGGTTAAATCATTGTGTGTGAGTTTCTTTTGTATATATTTATTTTGTATTTATTACTATTATTATTATTATTTTTTGAATTTATTGCTAGTTGTAATTTTTTTTTGTCGGAAAACGATAACTTCCAAATATTAACATCTGCTTCAAGGATTTTCAATTGGACGGGATATATTAGTGTTCGCGTTTTATGAGTCCTTGAGTGTGAAATTTGCGATGAACTTAACTAAATTTGACCCTGTTAGTTTCTTTAATTCGTTTTAGTTTTCTTTTTAAAATTTTTACCGTTATAATAAAGTAAATGCCTGAAAATATGTTTAAATTGATTATGTCTTACTTCTATGAAACAGTTTCACGGCCTTGGTAAGTTTTAGGTATTATCTTACCTTATATAAATCTAAATAGCGGAGCAGGACAACAAACAAATAACAGGGGTAACAAATTACCATTTGTTATACTGACAAAAAAAGGTTTTTTTTTTAAATCAGAATTCAGTACAATTGAAAAAAAAATGGTTTAAAAAATACATCAAAAAGTATTACTGTGATTGATGGTTGGAATGAATTATTCCTAGGACAAATACATTCAAATTTACCTTGAAATTAACTTTCACGAAAGGGAAAGTAAATGGATTAGAGAAACGGAAAAAAATGAAAAACATGGTGCGCATTGGCACACGAAATTCGATTTCTCTCACCGTCAGTAATGAAAATACAATTTTATAATATTTCTGCTGCTTTTATCAGAATACATATTCCATTAGTTCGTACTTCTGCAGCCAAATTTTATCATCAATAGATTTATTTAGATTCTGTATGATTCATAAATAAATAAACACTTAAAATAAAAGTAGATATTTAATAATCAAAATTGAAAACTCTCATTAATGAAAACTATATATTATTTTCAGTTAAAACCGGAAATACTGGTATTTTTCCTCAGCAAATACAGGTATTACGAAATTGCCAAATCACTCGAAATACCGCTTTTCGGTATACCTGTACACCGGTATTGTAATCACTACTCTAAAATAATTTGCTCATAAGGACAAATATTTGTGACAGTAACATATTTCGCAAAAAAAAAAAAAAAAAAAAAAAAAAAAACCTTTTTCCAATAAAATTCAGTAACCTGCCGGAAATTTTCTAGGAATATTACCGAAGAATTCAGAATATTTAAGTAAATTCAAAGTTTGAAGTTTGTGTGTCTTCTAAAAGTACTTTAAAATTCTAATGATCAGTGAGTGAGTCAGAGGGAAAACTAAACAGCTTTAGCTGGTAATAGTTCTTGCACAAATAGTAGATGATTTGCAAGTATACTGCCATGGGAAGATAAAGCGCAGTATCTTCAAATTTATTGCACTGTAAATTTATTGTACAACCTTGCTTACCTTGGTGTCAGATGGAAAAAAAAAACAATGAAAAAAAACCGTCCTATTCTAACAATTTTATTATTGATACAAAGAATGGAAATCGAAACACGTTTCTTAAAAGATCTCAAAACCTCAATTCTGCAGACTGCGTTTTAACTTTCAACGACTTTTTAGATCTTATATATATTTCTTCTTGGTCACTCAAAAAAAAAAAAAACAGGTTTCTTGCTTTTCTTAAAACAAAGTTACAGAAATGGAAGGGAGTTACAAAATCTCTGGCTTAGATTGTAATGCTGTGCTTGTTTGTTTCCATTTGTTTGCCTTGTCGGAGCTATTGTTGTACCCAAAGCTTCTTCGAATGAACTGTAAATTTCAAAATGTAATTACTATTTAAGGCTACCGCGAAAATCCATGAATTTCGTTTTTCTCCGTTGAAAATACACGAAACTCATATGCCACGTCGAAAAACTTTCCCATAGAAACTGTTTCATTCTTATATTGATTTTAATTGCAGTTCTTACGTAGTAATTATATCCCATGTGTACTTTTCTAATTAATGTTTGCACTCACCGGCGTCTAGATAAATAAAGATTCAAAACGAAATGCAGCTTTCTATTCGCCACGGTCATTAAAAATTGCGCGCTTTGTTCTTGAGGTCTCATTTTGTTAAACAAAGCAAGCGCTACTCGAAGATAATGGGAAGAAAGCTCTCTGGGTCTTTGTTCTGTCTCAGAAAGCCCCTGTGCATAAGGCTTGCTTAACAGATAGAAATGCCAATTAACATTTCTGCAGTTTCTCTTATTAATAAGGAGTTTTTAATTCTTATGTGCAAACAGTCACCCTTCTGTTGGCTTTTTCTTTGAAGGTAAAAAAAAAACTTTTTTAACATTCATGTTTTTTTTTTTTTTTTTGCATGCATCACGTTTACATCATGCTCTAGATCAGTTCATTTTATATTTGAATTTATTCACAAAATAAAGATAAATATTTGATGTTTTTCTCAAATGAATCTTTTTGGTGGTTTTGTGAGAATAAAACTAAATGCACTTTTTTTTTCTAATTTCACATTTTACATAGCAGGTAGTTAATTAATTGTTATGTTATATGCTAAATTAACGAAAAATGCATTTGCAGTAATCGAGTACAGTTTTCATTTATAAATAAAATCATAAAAGTCAAGTTCTTAATTTTTTTTTAAAAAAACTATTTGATGGTTATTGAATGTAATTGATAGCGTGCAATTAGCACTTAAATCGAACATTAGTTTAATTATTAACATCATCTTTTTTTTTACCGGATTCTTAGGCGTCATTTTAAAAAAAATATTTTTTGCTATACTTATGCAAGCTTAAAAGTATAGAATTCAAAACCATCCGAAGCGGATGAAAATGCCACTAAATAATTGAGATATTAATTTAAACGTACTTAAATTTATTTAAAAGCTCTTTTATATTTTTCATTTGAATAAAATAGTAAAAGAAATGAATCCAATTATTGTTTTTGATAGTTTACCTTTAACACTCATATTATAATCCCTTTACAAATAATAACGTATTACATAATAACAGTAACACAGGTATGTTATAAATAATGTTATCTTCTTTAACAAATAAATTAGCAAATTTACGTTAAACTGCTTTTAAAAAAATGTTGCTGATTATCTGATTCTTAAAATGTCGTGTTTTTTTCTTCTTTTTTTACATGTTTCGAAAAGTTTTTGTTTACGTTCAGTTTTTTCCGAGTCAAAAAAAAAAAAAAAAAATATATGTGTCGTTAAACAATAATCGTACGATAATACCTCATTATTTAAATTTAATTGCGGTGAAATATATTATTGCTGACCTTTATGCCATTTAAAGCATTCTATAGTATATGATCGGTTAAACAAGACGCATTAAGCTTCATTAATGAACATAAATACTTGTTGAAAGTGGCTTGTGGAAAATCAATGCTATTATAGAAATTACAACTGAAATAGTATTATTTTGGGCAGAATTACTATATACTAGTTTTTACGAACTTTTAAGTAAAGCTAAAGATCAAACCATAAAAATTTCGGCAAGTCAAGTCTGTCTACATTTATATTCTCAACTAGTAGTGCGCGCACGGCTTTGCTCGTAGTTGAAAATTTAAAGGTCATTCAGTTCGCCCGTATATTTACAAATAATGGATGACGAATTTCTCGTCAATTGGCTATGTTCATTCGCTCTCCCATTCCACGTCATAATAATTTCGTAATTTACTCGTCCATCTTACGATAATTTTGCTCCGGAAAATGTTCTTAAAATTGAAATAGAAAAAGAATAAGATCGAATTTTCGAAAAATCGCTTCGAGGTGCACACCCCCATGCTACAAACTAATTTGTGCCGAATTTCATGAAAATCAGTCGAACGGTCTAGGCGGTTCTAATGTTTTTTTTTTTTTTTTTTTTACAAAATACGAGTGTGATATTACAAATCCAGACGACTAACGTTTGCATAGAAACATCGTTCCGTATTTCACTCTGCTAACGAAAAGTTGTAAGCAATTACCAAGCATGACATTTACAGAATAGAGACTGCATTCGCTGGATGCTGTAAACAAGTTGTTCGATATTTGCTTATTTTTATTTATTTATTTATTAATAAATAAAATTTAACAATTCTTTTTTGTAAATAACTGGTTGATAACTTGAAACATAATATAGTTGCTTATAAAATGTTTCTTGACTCAATATAACAGTTTGAGCATGTTGATTCTTGTGAGAAAATGGTTACTGATTGCGCTAAAAATTTAGAGACACTGCACCTCGGTTCCAATAAAGTAAAATGGTTCAGTTGTTAAATTTTCCACATCAAATGCAGAAATCGACAAACGCTGGTTGAAAGTTAGAAAAAACATATATTAATAGAATTCTTAGTTTGAACGTATATACAGTGCACTTAAATAACATGTATTGAAGACTGGGAGCATTAGTCCCATCAAAAGGGGTAACTTTCGTCACATCAAAGCATCGAAATCCTACATTCATCGACGGTAATTCAGTGGCAACTGAACTCTGAATTCGAGTTCATGCTAGGCAGCGTTGAAGGGCTGTTGCCATTCTAAATCAAATAATTTTCCAAACCAATACTGCCATTAATCAAGTATATAATATTTAAAAGAAGAAAACATACATAAAAAATGCGTTTGGTTTTTTATTCTGTTTGATTATTTCTGGAATAGATTCACACATGTGCTCTCAGTTGAAGCTTAACAAGACGAAGAGTTACAACTCGTCGTATGAACTTCGCGTGTATGAACAAATAAACCATTATGGGACTAAAAACTCTCCCCCGTAGCTTTTACTAAGGCATAATTGCAAATAACCTTTGATTTTGGGCCTGATCATGCTAGCCACCCTCCTACTGGAGGGCTAAAACATTTTTTGCTACCAGCGGGAAGACATTCTCAATGTCTATATGAGTTTTTTTTTTTTTTTTTTTGTACTCATCTCTGTTATGGTTTACCCGGACCAAAGAATTTAAAAAAGGGCAAAACTGCAGTCTCTAGATATTGTAACTGAGCTCTCTGGTTTTTGACTGCAATAATATATCAAGAGTACTGATCAAGAGTACTAATATATACTGCAAGAATCTATAATTTTCTATCATCCATAGATTTTTAAAAATTTTTTTAAGCCATGGTGTAGTATATGGATTCGTATTGTTCATTGCAACGTCATGCATTTACTCATAGTTACAACGAAACTTGTTCATTTAGGGGAAGAGTGGATACAGTGAGAAGGAAAAATTCAATCACATTTTTTATTATGAAAAATCATTGAAATAAATTACTTTTAAATTCTATAATATGTGTTACTGTTGTTGTTGTCGTCTTGTGCCAGCTAGGCTGGCAATTTGGGGTGCCTTGCTTTACTTTTCCAACTGTACCGTAATTTGGTGTGAAGTCCGACTTCCACAGTACACACATGCCATAGGAACCCGTTTATAGGGTAGGCAACCATTCACAGCACAACAACACTTTCAACACAAAGAAAGGACAAGGACAGGAGAGAGAAAGTACATCCATGCTCGAGCCGGGATTCGAACCCGGGACGACCTCATCGCAGTCAGACTCCTCTGACCAGTAGACAAGGCGGGCAGCATGTGTTACTGTGATAGGTATAGTAAAAGTTGGTTTAGAAAAATCTACAAATTCACATAAAAGAAAATAAAAACGAAATTACTGTTCCCCCAGTGAGTGGGAACAGTAAGGCACAGTAAGGGGGAACAGTGAGACACACATCTATCGAGCTAGCAAACATTGAAAGCATCAAAGATGGACCTGAACAAAAAAGGATGCTTGTTGCCGTTTGGTTTTTCCTTGAGCTACGGGCTTATCAAGTCACATTGAAAAAAAAAACAGAATCGTTAAGGGGTTACAATGCAGATCAAAAAATTAACGGGTCTCGTATGATGACCCGAGGGCTGTACGTTGGACAAACCTAGGTAAAAGCACTGTAGATAAAGTACCTTTCAAACAAAGAAAAAATATCAAAACCGGTTTATCTGTTAGGTATCATTGGTTAAAATAAAATAAAATAAATGGGTGCGATGCCAAACACACACACACACACACACGTCGCATTTATAATCCTTTTTTTTGCGTTGGGGTAAAAAACTAAAGTTATATAGATTAAATACGAAATTGAAATAAATACGTATGATTTATTTAAAATCTAGCAAATTACTGTATTTCATTATATGTTATAGAGTTATGACCATTATATGCGTATTTCGATATAATGGTCATAACTCCATTCAACACAATTATTGTGTTGTTGCAGGGTTTACAGACTGATCTTGATACTATTTTTGTCAACAGCTTCGTTGTAATTAAATTCCATTCAACACGTAATTTTTCCACTTCTTATATAAAAGTACCAAGGGCGCATTGAGACACGAACTCATGCTGTCTCATTGTTCCCGTTTCACTATTCCCTCATTGCTATATCTGAAATAAATAAGCGCCATTTTCATACAAAGAAAATTAACAAAACTATTTTACGGCTAAAAGAACATTAAATAATATAGGCTAATAAACTATTAATAACATCAGTTTTTAAGGTATATCAAAAAAGCCAAGAAACGATACAACAAGCAATGCAAAAAATTTACTTTGATGGGGTTTAATCAACATGACGTAATTATTTTTCTCACCTGGGATCTGAAAGCAACTTTCTTTCTGAAATAATGATCACGGCATGTTGATTTGACTTCAAAAAAGTGTTCCCAGTCTGGAAATAGCTAAACAGTAAATAAATGGCTGTTGTCTCATTGTTTTCTCTTCTCACTGTACCCACTCTTCCCCTACTAAAACGAAACTCACATATACAACGCAATTAAACATCAAGCAACACAAGCAGGATTTTTCAGATAACTATTTGCTAGTTTGGTAACAAAAGAATACAGGAAGAAAATTGATAACTTCCTGGAGCAATGAAATAATCACTAACAATTTGGAAACAAACTTTTATTTTATCTTTATTTTATCTTATTACAACTTATTTTATCTTAAGTAATACAATGTATAGACTATTTATTCTGTATTTTTGTTATTTTTCATCTAACCTGAAACTTACTTAAATTTGAAAAACAAAAAATCTTAAAGTTTAAGCTTTAAAACCCTTTGTTACATTTTTCTTACTTGGTGCACTTAGCGACAAGCTTGTCTTCCCTTTAATATTTTTCATTTTTTATGCATATGATGCCTTTAGTTTTCTTTTTCCCTATCAAACATTTGCATATAAACTACAGAGTCAGCTAAATATGTAAAGGACATAAAGATTTTTCTGTAGCCATTTCACATATTGTAACTTATATTTCCTATAAAGTTCACGTAAATTCGAGAAATAAGGGAATTGCGCTTGTGTTTTACTGTTCATACATTACGAATTATGTTAAATACAACTACTCAACTCTTATGTTAAATATACTACAACTGCTCAGAATAAGTTTCATAAAAATGAATAACTATATAAAATTTAGATATTTTTCTGCCAAAATGTAGCCAATTGCTAAAGAAATTTCATGTAAGAACACCTTTATCATTAATTGAGTCTTTTCTCCGAAATAATTAATTCCGAAAACATTATTTGCTCGAAAATGTGTTTCAAAGTGTTTAACTATAATGTTTATATCTTTCAAATGTAAAAGATGTTTATGTGTTAAATTTTTAATAGTGTTAAATACTTAAAAGTTAAAACTGCTATACATGTTGATTTTACATAAAATGAAGAAATATACGAAATTCAAAACAGATAATTACTTAGTCAAAATATAAAACGACAATTACGTGCAGCAACTACTTAAAGCGGTAAGCTTAAAGTGAATCTTAATTCGTCTTTATTAGTCAAGTAAATTTAAATAAATGAACAATCAACTGCTATCTAATTAGATTGACTCTTTTAGCAAGGAATCCAAAGCTACTGCGCTAAATGAAGCACTAACTCTTAAATTGTAAATCTTTTCGTAATTTTCCTACAAGCAAATACGTACTATTAAGCAAATAATAACTGATTTCGCTTAGAGATGAACTTGAGCCCACTGTGTAGTGTCACTAAATATGTTAATTAGTTTTAAAATGTTTATCAGGAAAGCAGTGCTTGTTTGCAGTTTAAGAGTTGTAAACTACCTTATGGAGAGAATTCCTTAGAATGTATTTTGTATTCACCAGTCTTGATTATGGGGGGTTCTTAAAGCTTTATTTGTTAAACACCTAACTCTTTTATCCCGACCATTCTTCGGGTGTCGCACAAGAGATATTTTTTGATTCACCCGAATACCACACGGGCAACATATTTTTGGACTCCATTCTGTAGAGTTATGTGTAGTTATTATTTTAATTTCGATACTGTAGACAAAAACCTATAACAACACACAGTACAAATGCAAGAAATGAAAGCCATAATCTCGCAAATTTTTATTTAATAATGTTTTCATTTGATGGCTACAGTTTCCAGTAACGTAATGGATGAAAACCCAATGTAAATGAGCTGATGTTTGCATCACATTAATTCCTTTTACTCCAATTTTAATGTCATTTTCCCATTATTGGCAATTTTAATGTGATTCAATAGTTTACTTTTTAAATATCCCCACCAATGGCCAAATTAAAACCTGATTTTTAAAAAAAAACGCCAAATTTGTCGCTAAGTTGGCGACAATACTTGGCGACCAAAAGACTGGCGATATATCGCCAAGTGTCCGCCAAATTATAACACCACTTGAGTATACATCGAAATAACAATGATTCCCCCCCCCCCCAAAAAAGGGGTAAAAGACCCCTTTACAAACACCCGAATGCAAACAAAAGTGGAAGTGCACAACTAGACCCCACTAGGAGTCTACGTACTAAATTTCAACTTTCTAGGACATACCGTTCTTGAGTTATGCGACATACATACGCACACACACACATCCTCACATATGATCATACGTACATACGGACGTCACGAGAAAAGTCGTTGTAATTAACTCGGGGAATGTCAAAATGGATATTTTGGGTGTTAATACGTTCTTAGGCACTTATCCGCGTATGGTCGGGTTGAAAAAAAAAATCAACATTAATTCGGGGTTTAGCAAAATGAAACTTAAGGCCGAATTTTAAGTGAAATTTTTTTCGCGAATACAATACTTCCTTTTTTGTAAAAGGAAGTAAAAAGCATTTCGGTATGCTAAACCAAATAGAGGATACATGCCAAGTAACATCAAGCAGGTAAACATTCTGCAATTTTAAACTATCATAAATGGTTAAATGCAATACATCAAGCGCTTTGAACTGCAGATTTGTGTTTATATATTGGAACTGAACATAAAGTTATTTATAAAGGATGATCATATTTTTGAACACAATACGATTAAAAAAAAAAAAAAAAAAATCGGTTAAATAATTCTACCTGGGAAATCAAACCTCCCTTTGAACTGGTAGAAGAAATTAAGGCAGAAGGAACCATAAGAAGTTACTAGTTCTTAAGGTAGATAATCTCTTTCATAAACGGAAGCAATTATATCTAGACAAATGGTTGCAATATTACTAAATCATTGAGGCTGAGATTTTTTTTTTTTTTTTTGTCCACAAACAAACTAAGTAAAAAATTACTTCTTGTCGTATATATGACAAGTACCATCACTTTTCGAACAAATTTTATTTTATCGATTTATTTTCTCTGGTTGAACGTAAAGTCGAATTTTTTAAAAATAGTTCTCGCAATTATAATCCTAAAAAACAAAGAATATGCCATAAAGGTAAAAAAATATTTTATATTTTTGCATGTAAAATAAAATTTTTTATAGAATTTATTGTTAGGTGCCTGCCTTAACATCGGGCGTCCTTTAAAAAAGGGACTCAGATCTTCTAAAAACATTAAAATACATTATTCAGATAATGTCTACGCATTTATAAAATTTCCAACAACTATGAAAATCTCATTAAAAACTTATAACACTACGGTAAATGTCACTTTATTTCCAAATATGACAACACGTTCACACAAAATCACATCATAAAGGTTAGCAACAGAGTTAAAGAACAGCTCTCTAACTCACAACTGACTTTGCCGAAAAGTTTATGCTTTGCGCATGAAAATGCAGGAAAATTCCAATAAAATCCATATTTATCGCTTAGACTGGAAAAACAAGAAAATATCGCCGAGCGTGCCAACATATTTTTGTTTCACGCCAAGTTTAGCTCCAAAAGTCAATGTTTAAAATGATTCCTGTCAACGTCTCGCCAATTTCTTTAAGCTCATATACCCATGTGCCCGCTGCCGGCTAAGAAAGAGCCGCTATATAAATCTAGGGTTCTTAGGTTAAGCAGGAAAAACACGTAATAAATAAAAGCTTCATAGTAAGGTAGTTTTTAATAACAACTCATGGGAAAAACACCAAATTCAACAAAATTACAAAAAAGGGCATATAAAACAATGAAAATGATATACTTATCTACCAAACTTCAAAGAGCATTTATTCATTGTTATCAAACTGCGTATATACGTATTTACAACTGAACATCAGTGCTTGGTACCGCGAATCCATAAACGTCATGCATATACTAGGGAAATATTTTTCTTTATTTTAAATGGCAGTGAATTCATTTTCGTAAATGTTTTAGCCACGAAGTAGTTATAACGCTTTACTCTTTTACGAAATTTTAATGAAGATCTTAAAGAGTGATTAAGTGGACTCGCTAATTAATGTGCATATTTTCAAGTACCTTTTCTAAATAAGGAACAAAACGGGCGCCCGCTTAATTTCAGTGGTAATTAACAATCCCGCTTTGTTCTCGAGGTTCATTACGTAAAACAAAACATGTCCCGCTACGAGAAAGTACAAATAAATTTCTCTCAAGTCTCTGTACTTACATTTGAAGCCAATATAACGATTCTTCTGCACCTGCTTCTAAATTAAAATGCCAATTAATTACGCACTCGAAATTTAATGATAGAACTCTTAAACAGGTTCCCATAAATTTCAGATTTAATCTCAAGTACCTTGTTAGCGCTAAAAAAAGCAAATGGTTTATTTTATTAGGAAACACTGCGTTCTTCTTTTTTTTAGATTTTTCTTTTTTTTTTTAAATTTTGTTCATGGTAAACCTTCTGTAATTTATTATTCACAATAGAGTGCTGTGCTGAACAAGATTTTTATTTAGATTAGGACTTTTACCATCTTTAAATCATCTTCTGATATGTTTATGAATTCTACTTAAGTCGATTAGAAAAATTTATCGTGCCTTGGGCATTATTTATTTGCTCATATTGAATTTTACTTTTTAAACAATAAATACTGCATCTTTAATCCTTTTTTTTCCTTTCTACGACGAACATATGATTTTTTTAAAAAACTTTTGAAAGGGGTATAATTTATAACTTAAAATTAAAAAGCAAGAAAACATATACTTAAGTATGCTTATTATGTTTCCCCAAAGGCAAGAATGAGTTCTTTTTATACTCGTAAGATGTGTTAACAACATTTCTATTTATAATAAAAAAGTAAGGCTTGTGCTCTTTATTGTACATGTGTATGTGTTATGTGATTATTAAAAATTGACACTCAGATCTACGTAGAAGCTATAACTACCAAATTTATTAGAAGATGCTATCTTGACCTAATGGGTACACAAATCTTTTTTTAATCATTGCATTCATTTAAGAAATTACTCCCGTTCGTGTCACCAATTTGGAACAAATGACTCCGAAAAGTAAACGTGTTCTCACTGAAGAACACCGGCGTACCTAAGAATAATTTCACGTCAAATCGCCTTATGCCATGTACCGTCATGATTCCGATTTTGTCCATTATTTTTTTATAAATAGATATCTATGAGATAAGCCCAAATTAATTTGTTTAGATTTCTTGAATGAAAACTACGCTTTGGAGATTTGTTTTAAAAATTCGATTTTCGATCATTTTTTGGAGACACCGTATTTTCATGATTTTAGAAAAATCTCCATAATTCTTTATTTTTTAACCAATTAAGCAAAATTTGGTATCAACTTCAAGCTAATACTTTTTTTTTTCACTGTAAACAATAGAAGGTATTTTGTGAATAGTTGGGTGTTGCCAAGCCTCATCTGAAGTCAGTCTTTATGCTTTTTTATTTGGCAGATTAAATAAGGCACATCTCCGGAGTACCTACTATGATCTGCATCATATGTTTTTTGTAGCATACTTAAATCAATCTCTTGAAATGTAGAAAAAAATAGAAGGATCTTTTTTGTTGTTTTGAAATATAAAAATCAAGTTTGTTTTGCAGAAAATACAAGTTTTTTTTTATTACTTTAAAGCCCTTTTTAAGCTTAAAAAAGCCCAAAAATGTTTCAGAACAATTAATACTAGAATGTCAAAGGATAAAAATATATTTGTATTAATAATTAAGTGCAAAAAAGTTCTTCACTTTGGAAAATAATTGTGCGAAAATCTTTTATTCAGACTTTACAAAAAAAAAACTTGATTGAAAGTATTATACTAATTAGTAAAGATGATAATTGTAAGAATAGGGTACAAAATATTTCAAATCGCATTATTTTTCATGTTTTTCGACATTAAAAGACAAAAAAAAAAAAAAAAAAGAATTATTACTGAAAGGTTTTCATAGCGTAATTTTTTTTGGATTACGTACCACCTGAAAATGATCCTCCACTCTTATAATACTCATCTAGCGAAACTCTAGATTTCTCTGAAGAAGATTATTTTTGCTGATTGAAGTATATTTTAAAATATCTTTACAATTTATTGAGAAAAATTCTGATTTTCTCATCTTTTGAAACAAAGGAAATGTGTTCCATCTACAATCTTATAATCAATACTGGCGAAACCATTACTAGTTCAGAGATTTCATTTAGTTATGCAATGGCTTCATTGTTACCTAAAAGATAGATTAATATTCACTGCCTTAAAAATTGATTTATTATGACTACTTTGAGGAAAAATTTAAAAAAAAAGTACGTAATTTTTGTACTTGGTATGAGTACCTACAAGCAATTGTTTACGTTATATTAATAATGCAAGGAATACTGTTGTACACACATTATACAAACATTGCACACGTCATTCGTCTTGAGCTTTGAAAGTGAATTGACTCATAGCTTTGTCGATTATAAAATGTGAAATGCAAGGCATGATTGAGTGTAATGCATTTATTTTAAAATTTTACTATATTTATTAATTCAATTGAAAGTTATATCACCCGTTTTTACTTCCTTTTACAAAAAAGGAAGTATTGTAATCACAAAAAAATTTTCACTCAAAAATCGGCCTTAATTTCCATTTTTCTTACCCCCGAATGAATGTTGAGTTTTTTTTTCGACCCGATGACACGTGAATATATGCCTAGGAACGTACAGACACATAAAATATCCATTTTGACGACCCCCGAGTTAATTACAACGAATTTTCTCATGACGTCCGTTATGTACGTATGTATGTGCGTATGTGTGTATGTATCTCGCATAACTTAAGTACGGTATGTCCTAGAAAGTTGAAATTTGGTATGCAGACTCCTAATGGGGTCTAGTTGTACACCTTCCCTTTTGGTTGCATTCGGATGTTCCTAAGGGGGTCTTTTGCCCATTTTTGAGGGGAAATCATTGTTAATTTCGATATAAACTCATTTTGTGTTATAATTTGTCGGACACTTGGCGATATATCGCAAGTCTTTTGGCCGCCAAGTTTTTCCGCCAACTTGGCGACAAATTGGGTTTTTTTTTTAATTTGGTTTTAATTTGTCCACTGTTGATGATATTTAGAGAATAAACAATTGAATCACATTAAAATTGCCAATAATGGGGAAATGACATTAAATTGGAGTAAAAGGAAGTCATTTGATGCGCACATCAGCTCGTTTTTATGGTAGAACAACTTACAAAATTTCCATCAATATCTTCTGTTTGATCTCTTTAGAAAGATGTCAGATGGAACACATTTCCCCTGTATCAACGAAAGAAAATCAGAATTTCTATCAAAAGTTTCAAAGATATTTTAAAATATACTTCAATCAGCAAATATAATCTTCTTCGGAAAAATCTAGAATTGCGTTGCATGAATATTGTAAGTGGAAGATCATTGTCAGGTGTTACGTAATCCAAACAAGTTTACGCTATGAAATTTTTTCAATCGTAATTCTTTTTTTTTTAAATCTTTTAATTTCGAAAAAAAAGGAAAAATAATGCGATTAGAAACATTTTACAATTTTACACTATATTCTTCAAATTATTATCCTTAATGTTTAGTATCCTTTCAATCATTTTTTTTTTCATTTTATTTATTTATTTTTATTTATTTATTTATTTATTTATTTTGTAAAGTCTGAATCGGAGGTTTTCGAATAATTCTTTTCCAAAGGGAATAACTTTTTAACGATTTACTATTGATACAAATCATTTTTTATCCTTTGAAAGTCCAGTATTCATTGTTCTGAAAAGTTTTTGGCTTTTTAAGCTTAAAAGAGAGTAAAGTTATAGAAAACTTGTACGTTCTGCAAGAAAAACTTCATTTTTTTTATTTCAAAACAACAAAAAACACCCTTCTACTTTTTCTACATAGAAAGAGAATGATATAAATATGCTGCAAAAAAATTGATGCAGACCATAGTAGGTACTCCGTAGATATGACTTATTAAATCTCCCAGTTGAAAAAGCATAAAAACTGACTTTAGAGGAGAAGAGGCAACACCCAATTATACACAAAATACCTTCTATTATTTACAGTGAAAGGGAAAAGTATTAGCATAAAATTTATATCGAATTCAGCTTAATTGGGTGAAAAAAAGAAATTAGAGAGGTTTTTCTCAACTCATGACAAATCGGCGATTTGTCATGAGTTGATTTTGAAAAACAACTCCAACGCGTAATTTTCATTCAAAGAATCTTTAAAAACAAATAATTTGAGCTCATGTCATAGATATCTATTCGTACAAAAATAATGGACAAAATCGGAGACATGACGGCAAGGCGACTATTTAATTTTTTCGATTTGACGTGGAATGATCCCTAACATTTCTTTTAAAAATTACTCGTAAATCGTAATGTTCTCCGAGAAGTAGCACTTATGCTCATTTTCTAATTATCAACTGGAAATGAACATTTTAACAAATTAACGCAAAAACTTTAAAGTAAAACTTACTTTTTAAAATCTATCTTTCTATAATTTTTTTTTTTTTTTGAAATTCTTCAGTGTATTCCTTTTTTCGCACACGCAAAAAATATACATTTCTCGGATATCATCAGAATCCAACCAAAATTTGTATTAAAAAAAATCACTAATTCGTCATTTGTTTTTGATAAACCAGCTCAGTTAGACTTATTCAAAGACTTTATTAGTGTATTTTACGCGTACATCAGTAAAAAAAATATGAATTTCAGGAATTACATAAAAGTTAATTGCAAGAAGCTACTAGTTTCGTTCATTCAACTATAGTTTTTGTTTAGTACACATTATTATGCGCACATTTCCCCAATCGTCGTTCGCTTATTTTGCTCACACGTTTATTATCTAACCATAAATGTATGTCGTAAGTTGATCCTAAAAATAGAAGAAGCTACAGCAAATTAAAATACTGTTTGTAAACAAGTGTCAACGAAACTCAAGAAAATTTTATATTTATTTATCATGTCATAAATCTCAGTATACTTCTAACAATCTTTGAAAATCGTGGCTGGTGTTTCATCCCTCGGTTTTCACAAAAACGATGCAAAATCAAAGGAAGGGTTAAGCAAAATATCATGTGGTTCAAGACCTTTCTAAACAGTTGACAATATTATCCATCCATCATTATTGTAAGTGATCATAATTTAATAACTGCTTACAAGATAGATGGATGTTGAATATCATTTGAATAAATGATTACACATTGTTTTCAAATATTTTATGCATAACATGTAATTATTTGCCGTAATCTTTATACTAATTTGTTAATTACTTGTTTAAATGAATGTGTAAAATGATGCTTCTTTCAATGCTTCTGAAATTAATTTTTAAGGTTTTTGCCCTGCTAGGAGCCTTAATTCATACCGATTTGGTGTTTTGTATAGCCTCTGCAGAAGTGCTAGAAATTTATCGTACCTAAAACTGTATATTTTTAAGCTTATACTTGCCTAATTCAGTCTAAAAAGCAATTCAGTATCGCGACTGGGTCACAATTAATTTAGAGCAAATCATTTCAACTATATAAGTTTTCAATATTCATTTCATTTCATCTTTGCAAAAACAAAATATACACCACAAGTACAGTAACTTAACTTTGTCCGTGCTATTTAGGACGTTATGTGATTTTCTCAGGTGCATCATCATTCTATAACGGAGTCTCGAAGAAGTTTATAGAAATAGGTAGAAAACTGTTAAATTTAAAAACGAATGCTCCCATTTCTGCTGCGGGACATAAAAGTAAGTGCAATTTATTTTTCAATTCAAAATATAGAATAACATTTAAAACAAGAGTTGACACACAAAAATGTTGAAATATGATGTTTTGCTTTTCTTTTTTTTTTTTTTTTTTTTTTTTTTGTTTTTTCCATTAAGCGTTTTTGAAATTTAAATACATCATACCAATAAAAAAGGACGAAACATAACAGTAAACTGTGAACTAATTTACTCCTTCAACAAGGTTCAACATTTAAGCAAGCAAACAATCTGCTAATTGTTAACAAATACTTTGATTTATTTTCACGTGATTTGTATCATATGAAGCAGTGAGTAGCAAAGGGATGTAAGTGGACATTTCCAAATTTTAAGTAAAACGCATTACAATTCCTTGGTAGGCTTTCATTGAAACGTTTCTCTAAGTCATTCTACACCGCCTACTATAGCAGGACTACTAGTACTCTCTTGCCCCAAGACAGAAGATAGGTTCACTTAGCAAATGTAATGGTCATCTCCAAATTTATAATTCTGGAACTTACACCCCTTTACTTCTCACTGCCTCATTTCTGAAATCAGTCCCCCTCTAAAACAGCTTAAAAATTCAACTCAACAGATTTTTTTTTTTTTTCAAAAATTGTTCTCATGTGTAATTGGTCTAATTTCGAAGGCCAACATTACTGTTTTTCAAAGTTATTACTATCTTAGTTGCAAAATTATTTCATGAATATTACCGTTTTGACACAGTTTCGCCGACAATTAAAGTTTCCCACCCCCCTCACCACCATCTTAAATGTATAGTCCGACCGCGAAAAGCTGAGTCTTTGCTCCGCCCCGTTTCAAAATTGTCTATTTTCGTGAAAAGGCCATATGGAGAGAAAAGTTGAAACGGAATTTGCAAGTGCGTCATTAGTTCTCTAGAACGAATGCGTCACCTCGGAATTTAAGAAAAAAGCTTAAGAGGCAAAATATTTTAATTTTGAGTGGTCAAGGCTGTTGTCTCGTTGAAAAAGTCACATTCTACGTAGGTGGGTGGTTCTTGTATTTACTTATTTCAGCAGCCATTAGTCAGGGATATCAACGCCTAAGATAATTAATTTCAATGGAAAATTGGTTCGAGTAGGGTTGCAATAAAAAATGCAAGGACTGTCATTTTTACTTTTTCGGAAACTCAACGCATTTATTGTAACAACTTAAATTTTTCAGGTCTAAATAATCACATAAAGAAGAATATCCTAGCAGAATTTTTTTTTTTTTTTGAGCAATCACGATTGCTTATTGTTCTCATTTGACGGTCCTTGGCGTTGTGGTTCCTTTTTCAGGTTGGACCAGGAGCCTCTTCAGCAGCACCGCCCAGCCACCAGCCTCCGATCCTGAGCACTGTCCCTCTTTAGCCGCTTCTCCTGGTCGGTAGCATCCATGTCTTACACACACACGCATCGTTACGCACATAAACACTCCCACACACACGCCGTTACACACATACACACGCACGCCTAAGTGCATACACACAGGTCTACGCACACACACAAGCCTATACATGCACGCATGTGCGCCTGAACCCACAACTATACGCACGTAACCGCCCAGGAGGAGAGGCAGGCTTGGGGGGACAGGAGCGCTTTCTAGAACCAATAACTCTAATGAGTACGGTCCTGTCGTGATTGCGAAAAACATAATTTGAATACAAAATTTCAAGAATTCAAATTAATTTCATTCTTTTTTTTTTCATTTCGCCAAAAAGTTGCTAAACTCCAAAGTATTGCACGTGCCTTTCCTTCCTTCGCTAAGGAATGGACCCGTTTTCTCAAATGGTTGACAAGGTTCATTTTTTCGCGGTCGGACAATATCAAAATGATTGAAGCTAAATACAGGGGATAGGAGGGAGAGAAATTCTCAGGTTCTTGTTGGCGAAGCGCCCTTAAAACATTAGTAATCCCCGAAAATCTTTATTTTGTTGATTAATAATGCTTTTCTTCAACTATAACGTACGAATAATGGGTTGCATTCAACGCGAGAATCCACGTAGCTTGAAAGAGAAGCACTTCATACAAGAATATTAATTTCACACCATCACCATAATATCACTGCAATTACATCAGCTCCTAACTGTTAATTATTTACTACCGGGGCTATATAATGAATTGATAAAATTTCCAAATCTTAAAGTAACAGCTGCTAACACACCATTGTGTTAATATTTACGCACAAGATGTAATTAAAAATGCGCCCAGTAATTAAAATACTCCAGTGATAAACATTTAATTTTAAGACTGGTAAAGGATTAGAGCTAGTCAAGATTCTGCATTTTCTGACAAGAGCCCCTCCGCCTTCCCATCCCAGCGAAGGTACAAATGTCTCGGATTCTTAAAGTAAGGGAGTGTCACTTGTGAGTCATTACAGGATTCCGGGGTGACATGTTTCAAGCTCACGTAATAATTATGAACTTAATACGAAATTTTATCGTGACGCCGAAAATTAAAGGTCTCCTACGAGGAACAGGGAAGCATTTGAAGAGGAGATGCATTATTAAATTATTCAACACATTTCGTTTTGACACTGCACACGGCCCAGTGTGTCACATAAATATAGAAATTACGGGGGTTAATTTCTTTAGGCACTTAAGTCTAAGTTTTAAACTTATGTCTATTGGTATCTGCATAAAGGTTCTGAATTATAGATATACATATACTGAAAACACACACATACATATCTTCGTTTGAAATAAAAATGAGGCTTCAACGTGTTCGAGGTAAATTTGAAAACTATCCGACGCATTTTGCTGAAAATCTCAGTCTGTTACTTTTAATAATTGAAAGATGATTAGACGTTTTTTAGAGATAGATCAAAATGTAGTGCGTTTTTGTTATGTAAATTTCAGACAACATTTTAAAGTGATATGAGGAATAAAAATACCGGCACTCATTGAAAATATAATTCAATAGAAAGCTCTATTTTTTCAGCGTACAATGCGATTTCTTTAAACATGTTACGGTCGTTAAAACAGGAGTTTCAAAGTCTTCCATCTGCTTCAGTCATTATTCAGTGATATTTCGGATACTATATCTGCCATTACGTGCTTCTGCAAAGTTTCAATGATTAGCATTTTTAATCTTTTGTAAACCCCGATTGCCAAGCTGGTGCAGACCACGTGGCAGCCCTTTCGTCGGTTGCCCTGATTTTTGGTGCGGGCTCTACGACATTTTGGTTCCGCTACATTCAGCGATAATTTGAGCGTCATCCCACGAAGTTCTGATTATAATGGTGTAGTTTGGATATTATACGATAATGAATTTGGCGATTTAAGGTTAAAAGGGTTGAGACACGGTAGAGCGGTATTTGTGAATTACTGTGTCTATGCCAAAAAGACTGCCACCCTGGGGGATATAGATATTGATTTAATATTATAGTGAGTAAAAGAAATCGCCTAAGGCTCTCTTTGTTGGACCAGGTACGTGTCTGTTAGGCTCTTTGAAATGACAGAGCCCCCTGTTTTACCTTAATGTATGTTTTATGCTAAAAATGATATCCAACAAAACAAAACTACACTCAGTAGCGCAACAGTTAATGATTGAACTACTGTTACAACATTAGTTTTGTTTATCGCTGGCTCTGGGGTGCAAGGCAGATGTTTCAGCTAGAAAATGGCTTTCAGTGTTTAGTTTCCAAGAACGCTTGGGAATATCTAAATAGATCCATTTAAAACACCGGAAGTTTGAAGCTTAATTTTGAAGTAGATGTTTCCCAGAAACAATACAATTATTAAATTACTAGGTAACAAAACCACGAACAATTGAGAAACATCAATGATAAAAATGGCTTTCTGTGCGTGTCTTTGTATGTTCAACTAGCAGTTCAACAAAGCACAGCAATGCCCGTGCTAAAAATTTAATGGAAGTCCGTTGAATAAAAAAAAATTACGCCCCCTCCTCCTCTGACGTGAAATAATCATTTTTCTTTGTATAAAATGCGTACACACTTTTTCAAAAAAAAAATATTAAAGTTTTTTTGGAATTTAAAATTTTTCCTCAAATCATTAAATTAGATTTACAGTTACTTTAAAACTCTATTTAGCGAGTGAAGTGGTTTTTTACAGTAATTTAAAATATTTCGCCAAATGAGCAAAAACAGATTTTAAATATCTTTCAAATGTAAAAATAATTCCGCAACTCTAACGTTTATCACCAAACTTGTCCAGCAACCACGCTATCATAATCCATTCGTCTGACAACAACAACAACAACAAAAAAAAAAAACCATCCCGTGAAACATTAAAAAATCAATGTCAGAAAAAAAGAAAATGTCGTACATTTCACTCGCGGATAAAAAGAAATCAAAAGTTTATTTTCTTTAAACAAATCGCCAAAACAATGAATTACATTTACGGTTGAATTAAAACAATAATCCTAGACTGAACTGCTCAGCGCCTAACGCGCGAAGCGACCACATTATCCTCTATCCCAACCCACCCCTTTTGCGAATGAAGCGGATGATTTTTCTTTGGCAATAATTAATGTTTCGCCAAAAAAATAAAAAAGTATAAAATCACATTTACAGTAGCTTTCAAATCTGTAGATATTAAGAGCTGTGTTACCCGGCTTTGCCTGGTCTAACTTGAGAATAAAAATTATGTCAAATGACATATATTCAACACTCAGGCTTAAATAAAAGAAAACGAAAAAAAAAAAAAACACCATGCAAAATTACCCTTAAAAACAATTAGGCCAAATATTAAAATACTTTTAAGAAACTACAATGTAAAAGATGGATTTTAAAAACGTAACCATGGAAACATAAAACAAAATAAGTTTAAGAAATTAAATGCAAAATAAGGAAGGAAACAATGGATTCAAAAAGCGTAACCAAAGAAACGCGAAAATAAAATGGTTGACAACCTGAATCAAAATGACATTTTTCACACTTGATTTAAAAATGCTTGTAACTTTTTTTCTTTTGAAGATAGAAGCTAAATTTTTCGACCATAGGTCGAGAGAGATCTGGTGTAAAAAATGTCGCTTTTTCCAATGGTGTCAAAACTACGGGACAATTCCTTCACTTTTTGTTGATCGATTTAATGAAGAAAGTAGTTTCTAAATTTCAGCTAAGCCTGAAAAAAGTACTAGCTGAAAACGCAAATTAGTCCCGCCATAATTAAGTTAGAGCATTGAAAAAAATTGTTTAGAATGCGGAAAATTCTACCTTTTTTAAATAACATTAATATGTGCAAGTAATTTTCCACTCCCATATTCGGGAATTTATGTGAAATTTGAGCCTAAATTGGGATAAAAAAATAACTATTATCGGTTTTGTTTCGAATTATAGCCTATGTCACTCAGTAAGAAAGAACGTTTCATATAGCGAAGGAATTTTTCAAATAAGTGCAGTGGTTCCGGAAATTACCTCGAACATATAAACACACAAAAATCCGCCCTCTCTTTTTATCAAATTAATAGAGATATACTAATCCACAGTTTACGTCGGATGTTTGCCAAATTTTCTCCAGCGGTCCTTTAGTTTTAGGTATTTATTTATATGGGTTGTCAGGAGGGAGTTGTCAGAACATCAGTGAATCATCTATTGATAACAACGACTCAATCTTTGAAATTTTAGAAAAAAATCAAAAATACATTCAAATTTTGAGTCATAAAAATCACTTATTTTTCACTTGTTAACGAGAAAGTTAACACTATTTTTTTTTTTTTTTGCTTAACTTTTTGAACAAGCGTCAATTGACACATTTTTCATCTTCGAGGTACACAGTGCAATTCCAAGTGACGCAGCTACAAAATAAATAAAACCTAAATAAACAACTATAATTTCTTTAAATTCTACAAATCAAGTGCATTTTAACTGACAGATAGAAAAGTTTCATTTACAGAGGAAATACTTTTGATGATTCAGGGAAATACTTAGTGTACCAAAATGACAAATACTTCAACGACTAAGCGGAAAAACTTTAAAACGAAAGTGAGAAATACTTTGTGTGTTTGACTGCTGATACTGTGTATTGCTTTTACGGAAAAAAAATATATTTCTAAAATTCAGTGACTTTACTGCGGAGTGAGACATAAATGAGTGAACAAAATTGTTAGCTGTGTTTAGAGTTGTTGGGAGCGATTGGAGATAGTTGTGCCAACGACTATTGTTTTGAAGGACAGTCTGATTGCAATCAAAGCAAAAGACCAAAATGTGAATTTAAGAAGCATTTTACGAAATTTTGAATCATATCATTAGGCAAGAAATATTGCTTAAATGTATAATATAAAAACATGAAGCAAAATGTATTAAGCTGCGGCAGTATTTACCATCAAAATGTATAGCAAAACCTTTGTCTGCAAAGAAAAATATTGATACTCTTCAACAAAAGAAAATAAAAGCCGTTCAGAAAAAAACAGACAAAACAGAGCGAGAACCGATGGAGTCATTGACAATTCTATTCCTGAACGAAAGTTTTTTTTTTTTTTTTCAATCCAGAAGAACTCAACGAGAATCAACTGTTTTTAAAGATTTCAGCCTGCTTCGAGGTAAGACGAAATCGATATCAATTGAATACCATTTATCCAGCTCTTAAAAGCCGTATCCGTTTTAAGAGGCTTAACGTGTACTTTTGTTTGAGGATCCGGTTCCGCCCTACGTGATTTATTATCACTTAAGTGTCGAAAAAAATGGTTAAAAAAATCTAGAAGGTATATCCTGTAAATGAAGCTTCATGTCCTACCTAAAGTTTTATTCATAGAGTTGTGTGTGTAATTAGTTGTTCGAATAATATGTTTCATAAACTGAAAATACGGCGCTTGATAGTTATTTTAACAGCAAACTAAAAACACAAAGTTGTTCTGAATATGCTTCAATTTACAGAAATAATCATGTTTGTAGACAAATGTTTCCTGTGTGTAAAAATATTAGATCAAAAGTAAAGATAAATTTGTTTCCCAAATAGTTCATTTTCTTTTAAGGAAGTGATGTAACCGAAACAAATAGTATCACAGTATCAATTAATTGAAAATCGCAAATAATGTAAAATCTATATGCTGGAGCATCTAACATTCGTTCTATAGTATACAAAAAGGTATGATTCTTTTTTTTTTGAGCAATCACGATTGCTTATTGTTCTCATTTGACTGTTTTTGACGTTCCTTTAATTTTTCCCACCGCCACCCTCCGCACCATCACCGTCGACGGGCTCCTCACGATGCTGCACCTCTAGCGAAAGCCGTCTCCAGGTTGCATCCATGTCCTACACACGCGCATACATACACAACTACACACACACACAAACACATACACACATATACACCTACACACACATACACCTACACACATACACAAACACAGACACACACATACAAACACATACACACACGCATACATACAGACACCCACACATACACACACATACACCTACACACATACACAAACACACATGCAAACACATACACACACGCATACATACAGACACCCACACATACACACACATACACCTACACACATACACAAACACACATGCAAACACATACACACACGCATACCTACAGACACCCAACATACACACACAAAAACATACACACAACTACCCACACATTCATGCTTGCACACAGACACACATAATGCCTACACACACATACACATAACCCTCCCCCCACAGACACAAACACACATGCCTACACACACATACACATAACCCGTACACACAAACACATACCCCCACACACAAACACACACGACTACATACACACACTCGTGATTGCGAAAAACATAATTTGAATTCAAGATGTAAAAATTCAAATTAATTTTATTTTTTTTTACCCCAGTACAGTAAAACCTGTCTACAACGATACTATTGGGACCTAAAAAAATATCGTAATAGACAAGTTATCGTTATAGACAGTTTGATTATTCATGATGACGTTTTGCTGGGACCAAAAAAACAAAAAAAAAATGTTGTAGACAGGTTATCGTTATAGACAGTATCGTTATAGACAGGTTTCACTGTTTTGCAATAAAGTCAGATCGGACATTAACACTTGCTTGCCAGTTTGTTACACAGCATCTAAACTACAGAAAAAAGTCGCCTTGCTCATTTATAAACTAATGTTAGGTACAGTTTGCTGTTGCATGTGCACAAGTAAATAGTTTATAATTTTCTTTAATCATAACATCTAATACTAATAGAATCACAAATAAAAACTTAATAATTTTCTTACTTAGTATTTAAGAACAAAATTAATTTTTGCGCGTTATTTTTTGACAGAAACACTGAGCACCAATCGATATAACTTGTCTAGTTATGAATTTGTAATGTTTAGTGTACATTAAAAGCTTCATCTGCTATCAGTTATGTACTTTTAAACAATCCTTCTTCACTCAAGAGATAGAATAAAACGACTGGGCAAACAAATCAGCAGCTCCAGCAAAGGACTATTCTAATTAAATCAAAGTTTCAACCAGATAAAGCAAAACAAGGTACAACAAAGCTCCGCAACTTAGTTAGAATTTCCAGCTACGTGAGATCAAGATTAATTGCTGTCGAAACGAGTATCTTTGAGCATTGGTTTGTTCTTTGCATAACACAATGTAAATAAGAATTTGAAAACTCAGCCAGAAAGAAAAACTACAAAATATTCTGCAAACTGAAATCAAATCTCAAAAATTGTCTTTGATGTTGAAGATTAAATGTTGAAGTTTAATTGCAAAATGTATTTTGATACAAGGAATACCAGAAATGAAAAACTGTTGCAGTAAAGCAATAAAATATAATCAAAGCACTATAATCGAAAATTAATCATAGATTTAAAGATGAACAGTAAAAGTATGAATTTACGCATTTTTTTAATGTGTGACCAAGTATAAAAGCAGTACTTAAACTAGAAAAAATGCCAGCAAACAAACGTTTTTTATGTTGCTTGAATGTCAACTCATTAAAAGTTTTTTTCTTTTATTTTTTTAATTGACTATAATTGCAGAATTCAATGTCGTGCACTTCTGTCAATAGAGTAAAATTTAAATATTTCGAGAAAAATATTCTTAATAAAATTTTAAGAGTGTCAAAACTTTGTCGATGTACGGATAAAATAAAAGAAATAGTTACGTAGATTTAAAAAAAAAGTCCTGGAAATATTTTTAGAAATATATTTTAAAGTAGTTGGATAGTTTTGCTCAAAGAGCACATTTTTTAAAGTACGGTAAGAGAACACAAGCAAAGGGACTAATAAAAATATTTTACCCAATTGAAATCAAATGACTAGCGATAAGCTGAACTATTATTATTTTCTTCAACTATGCATAGCACTTAGATTGTATAGCACTTAGATATTATTAAAAAAAAGCAAGGGTCATTTTCATTATTAATTAGAAAGCATGTAAGTGATGCTGAATTTTGAAATAGTTATTCAAAATATTATTTTCTAAAAATGTTAACTGTTTATTGATTTTGTTTTACCAATCCGTATTTTTGAAGAAAACTAGAGGTGACCCTTTACAGTATCACAGAAATCATTGCACCAAAAACAGGCTAAAACCTACTGCGCAATAAGCTTTTACTCTAACACCGCAATACTCCAATCGGAAAACATAAATCCAAACTCTTTTCGCAACGCAACCAGTTCATCAATGCAAAGTTCAAAACATATTTTGTTTTAATGTAGTGGAAGCTAATCCTTTCTGTAAACAACGCCATTTCTGTCAAAGAGGAATATTTAATTTAGGGCTCATATTAATGCAATTAACCGCCGCTGCGCCGCCGAGGCTCCCTGCGGAAGCATCCGTCAAGAATGACTAAAATTGCGATGGGAGAAGCCGTTTGCCTATAAACCCAGTTAATAAGACGGCGTGCATCAGACAGATGAAGAGGAGATACGGCGTGAGGCATCTGACAGCGTTATTCGTCATTACTCACTTGGCGTTATGAGGAACCTAACGCTAATACGATTAAATTTCTTCCAGTGCCGTTTTGGAAGGAGCGACCCAGGTGATTATTTTAAGAAATGTTTTAACGTTATTGAATGTTAATCATTAGGAATAAATGTCACTTACGATGAGCGTAAAATAAAGTTTTGTGTTTTTTCACGCTTTTCGTTTATTTATTTATTTATGTTGATCAATCAGAAGTTGCTTATTGTTCTCATACTACCGTATTTGATGTCATACACTTTTATTTATTTTTTCTTTAATAACGCTTTTCTTTTGGCGATTGAAAGAAATTTGGCGAGAAATGAAACCCAAAAGTTTAATCACACGCTAAAAAATTCTTAATGAATGCTGGATTGAAAATTTATTGCCAATTTGGCATTCTTAAAGGTATAATAATGACCCAAAAATTTGCTTCATGATGCAAAACATCATCCAGTAAGCAAATTATGTCCTCATGAAAAAACCCGTTTTATTCAACTTGTATTGAGAATATTTCCTATCAATCATATTTGCATACGTTTAAAAATGATTATGATAGCAATGAATTTAAACAAAAAACAGGAACAAATAAACCACCAAAGGGTTGCTACTAAAAAAATTACAACTGAAAACATAAAAAAGATTAGTAGGTTTCCTAGTAGTCAAAATATAAAATAAGTATCAAAGTTTGTAAAGCTTTGTAACTTCGCTTTTCTGAACATGCCAGGTTTACGGAAATACTCAAAAAACATGCTCTACCAAGTAGTCCCAGGGAAAAAAGGTTCTTATATGTTACTGTCTTACCCAGCAACTGTTGTTCTGCCAGATAAATATTTTCTAGTGAATATTTTGGTTGTTAATTAAAAATAACGAATGTATTGTAAGTGTGTGGGGATGAGATCTTTGACAGAAAGAGAAATAAATGGATTGCTGTAGGCGATGATCACCGATAGAAAAAAAAAACACCAACCATTTATTTTCTCGATACAGTAAGTAATACAGACACACACACAAATAGACAAAATTTTTGTAGCGTTCAAATTTTGGCACGCATTGCTTTGTAATACAAAACAAATACAGAATAAAATGTCAAAATGACGCGACGCTCCAGCAAAACGTCTGATAACTTGCAATGATTTAAGAAAAAAGAATTGTCATCTTCTGTTTGTCGACGAATAAAATGTTTTAAATTAATTTAAGCAAGGCTGTTACAATGATTTTCTAGAATAGTTTTTACAATGATTCATAACAATAGTTTTTACAATGATTTTCAAAAAAAAAAGAAAGTTCTAAATAGGGAAACTCTGATTACCTAGCGGTAAAAAATATACTTTGCGACCTATTCTCATACATACCAGACACACATAAAAAGTTTCATAAAAATCGGTCGAGCCGTTTCGGAGGAGTTCAAACACTATCACTGTGACAGCAGAGTTTTATATATAAGATTTTGCTAAATAATAATAATAGAATTGCTGTGTAAGAAACGTTCATGGAAAAAAAAATTTCTTGGTTAGCAATGGGGTCGTTTCCAACATTTGAAAAGTATTTTTTTCTGAAAGTGCATGTTTAAGAACATAGAATTTAACCATTTTAAAAATATTTGACAAAGTTTAGTATTTTCTAACAATTACTTTATTCAGTGCGTAGATTTAATTTCTGTTTTTACTCTTCTGCACAATGGCATTTCATCACAAGTGTTGAAATGCCATTCACTGATGCCATTAGTGCAGAGCGCAATATTTAATTTGCTTCTTTAGTCACATGTACTAGCAACAATATGGTTGATATCGTGCGCAGAGCACAATGTTCAATTCGCTTTCTAATTATCACAATCTGGAAACGCGGTCGACAGCAAGCGTAAGCATTCAACGTGCCAAAGTATCATTATTTGTGACGTCATAAAGTCCACGCCTTATTTGAAAATTCAGACGTTTAAAAACATGATTTAAAAATTAAAAGTTTTGAAAGCAAAAGGTTTTCCTCGCTCTATTTTTTTTTTTTTTTTTTTTTTTTTGCTCATTCTAATAACTTAAGTTACTCAAAATAGTACTTTTGACTAGTAGAAAGAACCCCATTTTTACAATTAATTAAACGTTTTTGTAAAGAGGATTACATTTGTTGGTAGTTATCTGGAAAAAATAATCAACTTGTGCGTAATAAAAAAACAAGCAAGAGAAATTAATTTTTCGCGAATCAAATAAAAAACGTTTTTACATCCATGTTAAAAATTCGTCGATAACTAATTCTTCCTAAATTCTTATGAACTTACTCTCAGCTCATAGGGTTTGTTTATCTCGGACGGCAATTGCAAGGTTAGATCAGATGTAACAGTTATTTCAAAGTTGTCTTAGGAAATGAAATTCAATCAAGACTAAAACATATCCAACAGATGCAACTAGACGATAAATCGCGGATATCACAAATTTGCCACAGCGAATGCGCATGCGCGCAGCTCATTTCGCTTTCTGTTTTCAGATTCTATGTTGTTTGTTTATACTTAAGCAGTGAAACAAATTAATGAATGAGATTAGAATGCTGTCCTCCCCCCCCCCCAAAAGTTTTGCCGATACAAAATTTCCTTCCCCCTGTTTTTCAGTTTTGATATATTTATGGAGGGAAGAAATTTTAAATGTCGGCGCGAAACTGGGGTTAAACCATTACAATATTTTACGTGACAATTTAAATGATTATTGTTTGGCGGGAAGCTTTTCAAAGTGAAGTGGTTGCTTGGTGAGCAAAAAGCTTCCCACCAAACAAGATAAACAATTTAAAAGATCTATCCATATTTCTGAAGAGTTGAAGGTGGGAGGAGGTTCTAATGGAAGTAACTGTGATGAAAAAGGAGAAGAGGGAGGATAAAAGTTTGGTAGATACTTGGCGTGCAAACTAGATATCATAACTTTTATGGCTGAGGGTTTTTGGGTTTAGGATGCAGGTTTTCTTTTTTGTGCGGAAAAGTTATAAGTTTTCTTGGCGGGGAAATTTTTACAACAGGGTTGGTTGTTTTTGATGAGATATATATAACTATTAGCTACTCAGAAAATGTATAAAGAGCTGCACTGAAAATATAATGGTGTGACCATAATACATAAAACCGTTGGAATCCTCGCTGTCTTCTATATTTTGGAGACATTTAAATGATATAACTGATTCAAAGTAACGCATCGCTTTGGAAACGTTACACCGCAGTAATATTACTATGTTATAACAAATCGCAAACTTATGTATACGTTTACACTGTAATTCTCAGTAAGCTTAAATGGAAGAAGTTTGAAATGCTACACATAAAATAAAATACGCATTCCTCGTACTTCTTTTGTTCAAAGATAAGATGAAAGTCTTTTCTTTGCTTTTTTTTCCTCTTTGCTAAGCTTTTGCACCGAGGGTTATGTTTTGCTTTTAAGGAATCTTCTTTCAACCGTTTGCCGCTCAGAAACTATATAAGAATCTAAAAGCAAACCCCAAATCTTTATGACTACTTATTTATTAATAATAAGGTATTTTTGACAAAGTTTCTTTGCATAAAATTTGTGTATTATAGGATTCTTGCTTGTTAAAACATTTTGTAACTTTTTAAAATTCCTCAAAAGTAATTAAATCCAGAACCTGCCCAAAACAGTAGGAAGATTTTCTAGTTAAAGAAAGAAAAGAACATTAATAACGCAATAAATATGTTGAAAAATTGCGTAAAACATTAGGAACTTCAAAAATATCTAATAACAAACTCATAAATACTGCTCAATGGTACACGTATGAATTTATGAAATTGCGGTTTTAATAATACTAGTTATTTTAAACTGATATTTAAAGCAAATAAGCGGAATATCGAGCTGATAAAGATGTTGAGCAAAAAGTGTTTTCGTATTCGATTGTAAACAACTTTTGATGTCTCCAGATTAACAATTTTGTTATTGCTGCTGTGATGTTCTCTCAGAAAACGAGTTGGTTTGGTACTATGTGGTAATTAAAAGATATCTCTATAATTGTAAAAAAAATCATATGCGTAGGAATTTGAATTATAATGTAGTAGTTTTTTAAGCATTAAAACGTTTGTCAGTTTATTATAAGTTTGCAAAGTCCTCTTTCTATTTTCAGATTGTCTAATTAACAATTATTTCCTGAAGACTAATTTGCCTGGATGAAGTCTCATCTGCTGCAACGCACCTAATTGGAGTGTAGTGAACTGAACAGAAAGCTCTCTATTATTAGAAACTTCACGACATATATCATGAATTTCTGCGTTCTTATTTTTGAATATTATATTTTAATTAGCTTAATCAAAAAAATACACAATTATAAACTTATATTAGAAGCGTGAAATTCAATTTTTAAGAAGTAAAATATATGAAAACAGTAATGGCTGTAATAGTAATTAATGCCATAAAAAAAGCGGTCTAGAAAAATACTTTTAGATGACAGGGGATGAATGTTTTATATTTTTTATTCAGTCGATGGATACCAGCCCTGCCCCCTGCTGCTCACCAGTCCCAGAACTTTATATTCCATCGTATTGTTTCTTAATTGGACCTTGCTTCGATTCGTTGTTGGACAATAAAATATTTAGTCTAGACTTATAACTAACAGTTTTCGAATAGCTTATCCAATATCTATCTTACCTATTTATATACATAATGGAATCTTCTAATTCAATTTTCACCAACTTCTAGCGCTTGGAAAATTAAAAATATATAATACACCGGCATACCTGATGACAATTTAATATTCTATAATCAGACTAATTTACTATCACAAAATAATTAGCTTATTTCAATTTTAAGCAAAATTCTCATGTTTTGTTGAAAAAATACTCGTACATATTACTATTATACACTAACAGAAAGCCCTGGTTTTCAGCATGAGGCAACATTTGTTCGAATTTTTGACCAGTAATTGTTTTTAACTAATTTAAATCTGAAATGCAGATGCTCCTTCAATTAGAGAAAGCGGTCAATGTTGAAGCTGATAGGTGTCAAACAAAACCTTTCTTTGCATTCATTTAACACAACACATTCATATTTTTACATTTAAAATATAAAACATGAAAATACATTCGGTTGGACTTTTAAGTCGTGATTTCGATTTTCAATGCCTGAAATATGCTGGTAGAGACTTCTTATCTGTAATAATAATATAAAGCTGAAGAGTTCGTTTGTTTGGACGCACAAATCTGAGGAACTACTGGTTCGAATTGAAAAATTCTTTTTGTGTTAAATTGTCCATTTATTGAGGAAAGCCGTAGGCTATATAACATCACTTTACGTCTGATAGGAGTGGATCATCAACAAATTGAATTTAAATCAATAATAACGGTGAAGCATTTTATGTGACATCACTTTTTCGAACATTTGTTGCCCGAATAGCTTAGTCAGTAAAGCGCTGGACCAGCAACCCTAGGGTCCCGGGTTATGAACTCGACTGTGAGAGGGAAGATTCTAATCATGTATTAATCGACTCATTTAAAAATAAATAATTGATAAATCAAGGGATTTCAATTATTTGTATTTTTTTTTTTTTCATTTTCCTATATAACGAAAAACATCGATGTGGATAAGGGTGTGTAATGTTTTACTATATATATATATATATATCATATACATATAGATATCATAGCGTGATGTACTTAAAATAGTTTTTTTTAATGCATTGCTGTCTTATTAACGTGAGTGAAAATGCGGGGAACAGCTAAAAATAAATAAAAGAAAGTATAAATTATTTCTCAATATTATTACTGACGCAGGTAAAGCTAGGTATGTTTACTAGTATTATATACGCTTGGAAATAATCTATTTCGACCTAGGAGAGGCGCGCTTCAATGTCAGTGAAGCACAGTCTGCTCAGGCCCATCTTATGCTAATGACGAGAGACTGGAATGGATTTGGATGAATAAGCCTCACCCAGTCAATCTGTACGATGAGGCATCCGTCAAGAGTGACTGAAGTGCAGTCTAGAATTGCACCACACCCACCAGGCATTACACAAATGAAGATGCTTTGAGGGATGAAATATATGTCCAATAGCTACATCATATAAGAGTCATATGTTGTTCTTGAACTCAATATTATTAAGTAGAGAAAGCGTTGTATGAAGCGAGCGACTGATATGAGTTAACGAAATTGTTCTCATTTTCATACTATAAGGCAATCTATAAAAATGAAACAAAGAATATGTGTGTATGTGTGTTTATATGTTCTCTATACAAATCCAGTTTCCGTCGGATCTCGACCAATTTTGGCAGGAAGATGCTTGTGCACCCGAGAAGGAACGTAGGGGGTTTTCGAACGCCAAAAAAAAGAACCGAACCGTTCGAATGTTAATTTTTGGACCCGAAAGTGGAATTAAACTCTTTCTACCCGAAATAATTATCCAAACTGTTCGAACTCCATTCGAAAGTGCGCGAAAATTACCCCTGGAGTATTTACTTCATTGGGATTTCAAAAGAAAAAAACAAATCATTTTTAAGCCTAATGAAACAGCAATTTTATGTCGGAAATTTATAGTTTGCGCGAATTCTTATTAAATTAGCGTAAATAAAACCACTAAGAACGTTGCTTTTCACTTTCTTCTATATCTAATATATAGAAGAAAGTATTGGGTTCGTGCAAATTTTCGAATTTCGAATTTTGACGGAGTTAAACGTTTTGAGGTGTGCTGAGTCCATTTCGACCATTTTTGGAAAATGTCTGTCTATCTCTCTCTGTGTGTGTGTGTGTCCGTGTGTGTGGTTTTGTGTGTGTGTCACGTATGTGTGTGACCAATTTTTTGGGGCCGATCTACAGCAAAAACTACCGCATGAAATCGAACGAAATTTGGTGCACATATTTGCCCCTATCTGAACTTGTGCTCATTGGTTTTTCGCGCGAATTCCTCCAAGGGGGGCCAAGCAATTGGACGTTTTTTGAGTTTTGCGTGACTGCTATTCTCCAAGAAGTACCTGGCGAAATCAAACAAAATTTCGTCCATATGTTGCCCCTAACAGGTACTGGTTTTGATTCAATTTTGGTGTCAATAGCTCAAACGGGGGTTGAGTTATAGAACGTTTTTTGTCGTCAATTGTGACTGCTGTATTTCACAAAATAATGAACGTAATTAAACAAAAATTTATCGACAAGTAGCCCTTAGAGAGTATAAGAAATGATTCTATTTTGGCGTCAACAGCTGAAAAGAGGATGGCGCAAAAGAACGTTCTTTTTTTCCGTATCTCAATTAGTAATGCTACGTTCTAGATGAAATTTGGAATAAATATGAATCCATATGTAAACAGGCGTTGGTTCAATTTTGGCGTCAATCGCTCCATGTGTGGGCTGATTTTTTTATTTGTGTGAAAAAAAATAGCTTTATAATTGCAACAATAAGAAAGATAAATCGTAATAGACTGTCGTCTGTGTTTATCCTGTACTTTTAATTGCATGGAAATGATCGGAAATATTATCTCAATGATTTAAAATTTTTAACTGTTGCCATCTTGTGTTTGTTTACAAATAAATGTTTGTAATTATTTTAAGCACGGCTTTTAAAATAATTTTCAATTTTCATTCTTTGCTTTGCTTTTGAGATAAATGAGGAATTGGGATGGTCGTCAAGTTTTGGCATGTGTAATTTTGTTTTTGTTGGGAATTGCTTCCTCGTTAAGCATGGGGAGGGATCAGAATTATAATAAAGATATAGAAGAAAGTTTCGTGATGGCCACAACATACTTTTTTTTTTATTTATTTTGCGACTTTTTTTTTTTTTTTGCTTTCAGGTAAAAATTTCCCCTTTTTGATTATTATTTAGTGATTTATCTTTTTTTTTTCACTGCCAGCAGAAGATAATCTAGGATTTTAGTTGTATTTATTGAGATTTGAGTTTAATTTATTTGGGAATTTTTGATTTTACCACATTAACGTTTAAAACTTGCTCTTATGTAAAATATTTCTTTTTCTTTCTTTCTTTCTTTCTTTTTTTTTTTTTTTGAGTAAAGTCCGGCTTTATTGTAAATTTACAAAGACAATTCTATATCCAAACGCCGCAAACTCGATTGTTCGTTATTTTTATAAATCTGAGTAACCTTGAAGGTAACTACTATCGGTCTTAACTGACAAAGGACTCTGGATAAAGTTGCTTTACTGTTTTCAGACAGTGATTTTACAATAAAACGTTTTGAAATTTAAATGCTAGCGTAATTACTCTTTAAACATATAAAGAAATTAATTCTTAAAATTTGTAATACATTCAAACTGCTCACAATTACTCAGGGCTCTATAGAGTAAATAATCGAATGACAGATATTTTCAGCTTTGCATAAGTTTTGTATATAATCCAAAACTTAAGAGGTAGAATAATTATTTGTGACAAAACTTTAAGACTTTCAGGCATGTAAATTAAGCGCATGAATATGGTTTCCTGATTTTGAAAAGCTGCTTACGTCATGAAGTTAATCTTCTGAGACTGTATGCAAGCAATTGCATTTATGGATAATTGTAAATTAAGCCTTTTTTTTTCGTATTATTTTCCCTGGAAAACGAGAGCAATAAATTTTAAGCTTCTGCTAAAGGTTTTAAAACTTATACGGCTTTCAAGTATCTGTGTGTGTGTGTGTGTGTGTGTGTGTGTGTTTTTTTTTTTTTTTTTCTTTTTGCTCATGGATATTTTTTTTTTCGAGGAAATACATAATTATGTGCTTGAGCGGTGCACTGAAAGAATTTAACAAAGATTAGGTTGAATATTATATGCAGTTATAAAATTCATTAGCTGAAGCCGTGCATTTAAGAAACCAGTCGTTAGGACAGAAAGAGTAGAAGATATGAATAAATATCACTGTGCTACAAAGTAATCAGAAGAAACAACTTAATTACTGCAATATTTAATTCAATAATGTTGTTTGTAATTGTTACTTCAGCATTGACTTGCTGAGAAGAGGAATAGGTTGTCGATCGGTCAATATGTTCATGCATCACAATTTAATATCGTTGTGAGAAAAACTCTAATAAGACTTTATAATTAAAAGGTAACCGTCATTATTTAGTTACACTACTTCGTAAATATGTTCCGTCTAGGACTATTTTGATGACACCGTGTCAACACTTAAGACATGTAACTTTATCGTGTAACGTAGCGGCGCCCCGAAAGTAAGTTTGATTTTCCTGATAATCAGTCGCAAACATGTCTCGACAGCTGCTACAAGCGTCCAATCGATGGACCGGTAAATTGTCGAAAGGCATTGTGCACCTGCAAGACAATGCAAGGCCGCATGCAGCAAAATAAACGTGCGTACTTCTGAAAAAGGTTAGGTGGAACGTGTGGGATCCCCCTCCCTGGCCCTGGCTTCGCTCGCTCATTGGACAGAAAAATATTTAGGCTAGATGTATAACTAGCAGTTTTCTAATAACTTCATCAATATATTTTTATCTACCTATTTCTGTACGTGGAATGGACTCTTTAAAATTCAGATTTCATACATTTCCAGTGTTCGGAAAATTTAAAAATTAGTATGCAAGGTCATATTTTATAATCAAACTAATACACTTTTACATAATAGCTCATTTCAATTTGAAGCAACCTTTTGATGTGTAGTTAAAAACCTACTCATACAATAAACATATTAAAGCCAAAAGAAAACCCTGTTCTTTCTGCATGACACAATAAGTGCTCGAATTTCCTCCAGACCTTACACCTCCTGACTTCAATGTTTTTTGTCCATGAAGCAAGAACTTTTAAAGCGACGGTATCTTTCGAAATACGAAGCGAAAGCTGAAACCCAAAAATGGCTATCAGACATTGGAAGGAATGTCTTTGCAGAAGGCATTGAAAAATGTGTACCACACCTTGACAGATGCTTAAGTAACGGAGGTGGTTTACGTTGAAAAGTAGATTTGAATAGAACGTTAAGATAATAATAAAGTTATTGTAAGACTTCTACCCTGTGCTGCTTTCTTGGGCAGTGCAAATAACCTTTTGGGAGAGAGAATTGTTATACAGCTGTAGGGTAAATTGAAGCACGCTAAGCTAATCTTAAACTGGATTTTATTAACTAGCAATTAGTCATAAATTTAAACTTATCATACACAGTTGCTCTTAGGGAGTATGTTCCGGAATACCATGTATGATATATTATTTCTTAATTCATTCAAAAAATAGGAAAGGATCTAAAGTTTAAACAATGAAAGTGTTTTTCCCAATCTGTCCACTTATATCCAATTTCGATCAAAATTATCGTTTGCTGGTCAGTTTTATGTAATGCGTTAATTACACTTTAGTTTTATAGAGTATGAACCACAACTTTAAAACTTCGAGCATAAAATAAAAGTAATTAAATTAAACTATTTTAGGGTATGGTATTTATATTTTATCCACTAAATACTTAGTTAACTATTTAATCCTAATTTAAAACCTGCTCCCAGTTATACTGCCTAACAAATGTAATTATCCGTGTAAGCTAAGGAAAAAAAAGTATGAATGAAAAGAGTAAAAGATTTAGATACAAACAACAAATAAAAAAGGTTTACTTAACTTTCGTCTTTCCTTATTTCGGACCAGAACTGTTTCAGCATTTCACAAACGTTATACAGTAAAAGGTAAAACTATTTGATACTTGTAATTTGAATCATACTGCGTAGAGATTTTCTCCTTAACTCATAAATTTTTAAAGAAAAACTCTTTATACTGTAGGAAGCTCGAAAAATATTATTACTATAATCTCTTAACTTTGTTAATCTTGTAGTAAATATCTGTACATTAGGTGCATCGAGAGGGTTTTATGTTTTCTGATATAATGTTCAGTAACTTTTTTTTACTGATACGTTTATATGCACTGCTATAAGTTTATGGAAACTGAAAATTAGCCAAATTAGTTATAGATGAAACTTATTAAAATAATTAGAGATGATTAGGTAATTTTTTGCTAATGTAATAACATTCATATTTCTGAAAGATGCAGTTAATTTAACCGAATGCAATTTCAAAATTTTAGAAATGTTTTGAAAGGCATAGTTTTTAACCTCTACCGCATTAATAGAAGTATATTTTCAAACAACTACTTTTAAATGTATTACGTTTTAGTCTCCTTCTTTGTGGAAATCAAATCTTTCGACTCGTTAAAACCACCCTATATGCACCCACATGAACTAGAAAAGAATCTAGGTACTTGCTTCAGCAATTCATTGATGTAATAATTTACAGCATATTAAAAGTAGCTTTTTAATAAAGGTACATTATGTTCACTTTTCACCGTGTATTCCGAATGCGTAGGTATTATTTTTTAGACTAGGTTTTCCATATTACGCGCATGTTCCTTATCAGAATACAATGCTATCATCTAATGGTTCAATCAACAGTATCAATAAACTACTACGCCACACGTAATTTATTTCGTGATATTTTCCAATTCATAGGAGTAGAAAAGGGAGGAGTTACCAGCCTTAAAGGTATTTTAAGGATACCTGATATGCATTTAACGTTCTTAAAAAGAGAAATCCTTTAGTATTTTTTAAGTCATGCAGTCTGTGAGCTTTAAGGTTCAGGAAAACTGTCACAGCAAGTTCTTTATCTCCAAATAATGGTTTTTTTACCACATGCTCACTAAGGAGCGTGCGAATATACACAGGGTTGTCCAGAAATAACGGCCCATTTTCAGGATCAGCAGGGTTAATAACGGAACATTTACATGCATTATACATCAAGGAAAATGTTTACATAGAAACGTATTTAAAATCAACTTGTCGACCGTGCTTAGTAACGCACAACGTTTCACCGTTTCCAACAGAACAGACTACATCTTTTAGCTGATCAAATGTGATTCTGCAATACCAATTTCGCATCCGTTCTACTTGACCAATATATAGGGTAAACCTACCCAATTTCGTGATACTAAGGATTCAAACAGTATAATCGATAATTTTTTCTGAATTTATTGACTTGATATTTTTTCCATAGACATAGTAAACTTTATTCTTAATTATTAAACCATCAAACAGAATTAATACATGATAATATAATGTAATTTAATTATTTTCCAAAAAAGTATCACATGTACCTAAATTCGTGATAGTCTACCTTATTCCGTGAGTCAGTGTACCTAACTTCGTGGTAATGACTTAATCACTGTCACTGTCATTTTCTTCATTACGTGCACATACACTACACATGAACACTGTTGGTGGATTTTTTGAGTCAACTGCCTGGCAACTTTCATGATACCAATTTAAACAAAAACAACATTGGATCCATGGGCTCTTTTTATGTCCTTTGTTGTAACTTTCATTACAGTTGGGGCAGAACCATTCATCTTCAGCTTCACCTTTGCTCTTATTGGTGTTCTTTTTGGCTTTAACCAAACTGCTGGTACTGGCACTGACACAGGATTTGGTAGTGTCACTAGTACTGGAACTGGTACTGGCGGTGGAAGTATTACCACATGATTTCTCCCCTGGAAGATGAGCTGCAGCTGATGGATCACGCCTCTTCCTCGCAGGTTTTGGAGCACGTGCTGTAAAATCAGGTAGTTTTAACACATCATCGATGCCTTCCTTTGTAGCAGGTGCATTGCTGACTGACAGGGAATTTTCATCCATACACCTGTTATCCACGTTTGTTGTCAGGGCTTCATCAGGAATTTTCATCTTGTTTAGTGGGAAAACACCAGCCTTGCAGAATGCAAAAATGATATTTTCTCTGCTGAATGCTTCCAGAAAAGCGGGACTGAACATCCCATGGAAATCGAATCTTCCTGGTCTTCTCAGCGGAAGCACACTCCTTCTCAGCAAGGGAGTATGCTATGTGCCTGATTCGACTGACCGTCAAACCAAACCCAAGCTCCTGCATATTAATGACAAATTTCACTAACGAAGTTTCAGTTGCTGGGCCTAGAGCAAACGGTCTCTCCACTTTTCTCACATCCATACTGTCACTGTCACCTTCACAGCGTGTTATGTAGTCTTTCAAGTTGCTCCATGGGATGAAAAAATTTTTTGCAGACTTGTACACTAACCAATTTTCATCCACTACCTTCCTCACTGCGAGTTGAAGTGTTTCCTTTGAGTATTTCTTCCGTTTGTTCCCACCTTTCTCTTTTTTCCCACAGGCTAGCTTGCTGTAAATAGGCGCCATCTGTCTGAAAGTAGCAAAATTTCATAAGAAGTAACTGTGTTTTTGTAAGCCTCCGTTACGATTATTACACACAAAAACAAGAAACTAATATAAATACCACATTCATTATAGTATTAATTTAAATATTAGTGTAAGAAATATTAATTTTCTTAAGAGATTACATATAAAAACTTACATTAATTATTGCAAGGAGTCACACCACGTGCACACTGTTCTCTTCTAACTGACAAAATGGCTACACAATAAACCAGTTGCCGGAGACCTCCAAAGCTTTGCCTGGGTTTGGACAACACCCTGCCATCTATGAGGAACATGTCAAATTAAGTGTACACAACCTACCTAACTCCGTGGTAAAATAAATGTTTCGTATCACAGAGTAAGGTATGTCACGAAATAAGGTAGGTTCACCCTATTTGTAACTTTTACCCATTCCGCAATGAATATGATGTAACCCTAAATGAAGTCGAGGGAAGATGGATCAGGCGAACCGGTTAGATTAGTAACTGTATTTTTTCTCTACTTTCGCTGGTACAACAGACGCACCTTATCATATGTTTTATCACTCAGTTTCCATCAAACGCTGACTGTTCTTTCTTTCAAGGGGAGCATGTCATGTCTCTCGCACTTGTGGAAAAAAATAATACATTAGTATTTTTATATAAATAGATCGTTTTTTGTGAAGCACTGTGTATTTCGAACTGTATCCCCATTTTTCACTGTATCTAAAATCTAATGAAAAAGGTATCTTGCACACCATTATTGATATTGTATTTTTATCAAAACACAGCCTTATGTTTTATGCTACTGAAAACCGGTGCTTTGTAAATTTTATAGTTTATGCTAAGCAATTTTAATGTTATGTGTTGAAATTTAGAACATTCATTTTGAGTTGCAGATTTTATTTTTGCACATCAGAGAGTACTAAATCAGAGATACTATTTCAGGGAAAAACTCATAAGCAATTGTGTGTTTTCAAATTTGCGATAGTGACAAATCGAAATGCTTGTAAATATTAAGGACTAGCAGTACCCGCACGGCGATGCCCGTGCTAAGAATATAAAAGAAGTCCGTTGAATAAAAAAACTCCACGATCCCCTCCGTCTCTTCTGATGTGAAATGAGCATTTTTCTTCAACTAAAATGCATCCACACATTTTCAAAAACATATTACAGTTTCTTTGAAATTTTAAACTATTCGCCAAAGCACATGAAAATATTAACATTAGCTTTGAAACTCAAAATAATCTTTCAACTGTAAAGTTCATCACTTAACGCGACAAGAAACCATGCTACCGTAATCGTGACCTTTAGCGAGTGAAGTGTTTTTTTTTTTTCTGCAATTTAAAATGTTTCGCCAAATAAATAATACTATAATAATAACATTATAAATAACAATCACAATTAAATAATTCGACAAATGAAATTATTTACTTAGAAAAGTAACTATCTTCAACTATTAGAACTAAGACAAACGTTGTAGAAATAAGGAAAACAAAACACAGTAGAAAAATCCTACAAAATCAAATTATGTACCTGAGTATCGAAAAAAAACCGCATTCAAAAATCAGTTTGCTGACCACAACAATTCCCTAGTAGCGTAGCTATCGACAATGTCGGCCAGTGCCCTCTTGAGTTAACTTACCCCGCCATCTATTAGGAATTCATAGTTCTAAAAAATTAATGAAACAGTTAATTTGCAATTACAAACATTTCAGGAACGCGCTCGAACGGGAAAAAAATTATCCTACGTCCGTCTCTTGGTTCTAAGCTACCTCCCCACCAATTATCAGCCAAATCGGTTCAGCAGTTCTTGAGTAAAAAATTGTGAAACTAACACGAATTTTTTTATATAATATATAATTTTTTTTTCGTACTGTCCAATCGAACTTCCGATTTTAGTGTGTTGTTTTGTGAATTCAGAAAGTTCTTCTAGCATTGTCTAATGATATTACATTCCCCTTCCATATTTAAAATAATTTAAAATCCAGATTGATATGAGGGGTTATCCTTAGAGGTAAATGAAAGTTTTTTTTTCTTTTTCATTTTAGCTTTAATTTTAAAAACCTTTATTATGTTTTAATGTTTCAGATTGCACTGTAAAGCCTCGTAAAACGGTCCTAGCTTCCAAACACATTTAAAAACAATTAGTCTTCGAAACAAACAAATACTTTTGACAAGCAACATAATAGATTAGTTATGGTTTTTAACTTTACATGTGAATGAAATATTCTTTGCATTGCTATTTAAAGTGATAAAAAAGTAAATCCGTATTCTGAGGAAAACAATCAACACAATCTGAAAATTTAATCAAATAAGTTGTCGACTGTTTATAAAAGGTCAGTTTTGATAATTCACACTGTAAGCCTTAATAACAACTTTTCCTCTGATTAAGATAACTCAATTCATTCAATTATATTTGGGAAGCAAAAAATGTTCTCATGTGTCTTTTACTCGAAATATTAGTATCAAATATTTTGCAGGAAGTAATATTTGTTCCAGGAGGACAGCTTTAGAAAGTGGAAGTTATCTAACATTCCACTTAAAAAAGGAAATTGGGATAAAAAACGAATTAAATTCTGATTCTTTTGAATAATTTTTGTGGGAAAAAGAAAGTAATTTATACAACAAACATTTTTACGAACTGAAAGAGTAAAAGAAAAATCTTATTTGCCTTGAAGCTTTGTGTTTAAAAATGAGATGGTGTACTTAATAATGTTTCATATAAAAAAAATGCATTCAAAAAACTACTTTTAAAAAATGAATAAAATCAAGTATAATAACGTTGGAAACTCTGAGTGTAGCTTAATAATAAATGCAAAATCAGCGAATGAATTTTTAAAGAGAGTTTTATTTATTTTATTCGCATGAAAAATAATGAAGTTCCGGGTATTTCTACGAGTGTGTTTTTAGACAGAATAAAAACATTGTATTTCTAAATCGATTTCAATTTGTTTTAACCTTATCCCATTTCGGTATAATAAAAGAATATCTTTTATTTAAAAACAACTAAATTAAAATACTACTATTTAAAATTAAGTAAAACTTTGTGGAAAACATTAACGCCTTTTTTACTTCCTTTTACAAAAAAGGAAGTATTCTATTCGTGAAAAAATTTTCACTCAAAATTCGACCTTAATTTCCGTTTTGCTCACCCCCGAATGAATATTAAGTTTTTTTTCAACGCGACCACACGTGGCAAAGTGCCTAAAAGCGTATATACACGCGAAATATCCATTCTGACGATTCCCGAGTTAATTACAACGAGTTTTCCCGTGACGTCCGTATGTACGTATGTATGTATGTGCGTATGTATGTCGCATAACTCAAGAACGGTACGTCCTAGAAAATTGAAATTTGGTAGGTGGACTCCTAATGGGGTCTAGTTGTGTACCTCTCTTTTTGGTTGCATTCGAGTGTTTCTAAGGGGGTCTTTTGCCCCTTTTTGGGGGGAAATCATTGATACTTTCGATGTAAACTCAAGTGATATTACAATTTAGCGGATACTTGGCGATATATCGCCAGTCTTTTGGTCTCCAAGTTTTGTCGCCAACTTGGTGATAAATTTGACGAATTTTTTTTTTTTTTTTTTTTTTAAATCTGGTTTTAATTTGGCCACTGTTGGTGATATTTAAAGCGTAAACTATTAAATCACATTAAAACTGCCAATAATGGGAAAATGACATTAAATTAGATAAAAGAAAGTCATGTAAGGCACACATCAGCTCGTTTTTTATCCTTTTTTGTCATAGTATACTATCTTTTGAAATTCGACGAACTTCTGAAAGTATCCTTTGCTTTGGGTGCTTTTACACTTGTATTAATCCTGAATTCTAAATTTATCAACTTATTAACGTATATTTGCCATAGCTTATAGCTTGCAAGACCGGTATACCGGTATACCGAATACCAGTATTTCGTGATATTTCGCAATTTCGTAAGACCGGTATTAGCTGAGCTAAAATACCGGTATTTTCGGTATAAGCTGAAAATAATCAAGTGTTTTTCATTTAAGAATTTTCAATTTAACTTATTAGATATTTGCTGTTATTTTTAACGAACATTTCTCTTTTGATGAGACAATACCAAAGTAAATCCATTGATATACAGATTTGGTTTCAAAAGCACAAACTTGTAGAATATCCAATAATAAAAGTAGCAGAAAGATTACTAAGTGAAATTTTTCCCCAATCAGTGATTACTCACTGAATGCTGTGATGAATCACATTGACTTGCGTTTTTGTACATCGTGTTTTTATTTCTTCTATTTCATTGATCACTCACTTGCCCTTTTCTTAAAGTTAATTACACGTGTAAATTCGACTATATTTGTTCTGTGCTATAAGTAATGGTGTCCAACCATGCAATTGCAGCAATAATTTACGATATATTTTTTTAAATATTTGTCTCAACTGCACTGAATATAGAGAAAAACCTCTTCTTTTTAGTATAACAAATAGTAATTACTTTTCACCGGAATTAGTGTTCTGTCCTGTCTCGCTATTTAGCTGTATGCTTAGCGAGATAATATTTAGCAGATTTATAGTACCTTGAAAATTTGTATAAAGGAAAAGCAAACCTACAAGGCTACAACAAGAAACTATTTTCAGATTTTTACATAATAGTTAAGAATTTCGAAAAAGAAAAAAAAAAAAAAAAAAAAGACGATAACAAGTAATTAAAAAAAAAGAAACTAATCTGAATTCTGAAATTTTGAATTCAAATTTTGTTTTCCGCAATCACGAGCTGCGAAAGGAGCCTACTTATTGGAGCTATTGTTTCTAGAAACGGCCTCTGTTTCCCCAAGCCAGCCTCTCCTCTTGTGCGGTTACGTGTGTATAGTTGTGTATGTGTATGTAGCCTTGTGTGTGTGCGTAGACCTGTGTGAAAGCACGTTGGCGCGTATGTGTGTAAAAGCGCGTGTATGTGTGTGAGTTTATGTGTTTGAGCGTGCATGCGTGTCGGACATGAACGCCACCAACCAGGAGAAGCGGATTCCGGGGAAATTGCTCAGGACAGGAGGAGCCGCCCTTGCAGAGAACGGTGGGGTTGAAAAAAGGACTGGAACGTGAAGGACGGTCAAGTAAAAGCAAATAATAATCGTGATTGCTCAAAAAAATGTCAAGTTTGATTAAATTCACCGTAAATTTCAAACCAAAGGGTTAATGAAAAGCAAGCTCAAACCGATTTTTATCGAGACGAAATGCTTGAAGATGATGTTATTATTGGAAATGAATTTTCTCTCGAAGAAAAATTACAAATTTAGAAAAAGTACTGTGCACAATACAAGAAAACGAACAACACAAAAAAAAGTTAAAAAAAAAAAGATTTATCCAAAACCAGCCAGCAAGAGACCGAATTATTTGCAGAGGAAAGACTTGGAGGCAATTAAAGGAGGTATTTTGCGCATTGTTAACAGTAACAGTTACCTACGTGAATTTAGGAAGAGTATTTTCACCTGAAGAAAAGTTGAGCACTAAAATGAGTTCCAGACTTGGAGACAATTTAATGAATGCATTATGTTTTTTACTACAACTGATTTTTTATTATGATATTTTTCCCTTCGTTTTATATTTGTTCACAATACGTTTTCATAAATAATAAAAATTTTGGGTTCAAAATTACGAAATATGGCAATGAAACAATAGGTTTTCAAGCATTTTTTGAGAAATTTCAAATACTGGTATTAATACCGGTGTTCCGGTATCACGTTTTAAAAATTCCAAATACTGGTATTGAATTTTTGGTCCGGTATTGCACTCCCTACTCATAACAATTCGCAAAGAAAGTTGAAGCAACTACTATTTTAGTATAAAATTTAACGAAATGTGTTAAAATGTAGTTCGTAGTTTATAGAAAACGTTTTAAGTAAACAGTAATTTTTTTTATTAAGAAAAAATGAAATACTAGTTAAATCTAATATATAAAAATCACCTGTCACGGTGTTAGTGTTTGAACTCCTCCAAAACGGCTCGACCGATTTTCATGAAATTTTATATGTATTTAGTATGTATGAGAAAAATACATTAAAAATATTTCAAATCGCGAGATAATCAGGTTGTCCCTATCCAGGATATTTTTTTTTACATCATCGTAAAAATTATTGTTAAACCATTTTTAAAAATAATTGTAGAAACTACATCTTTTTTAAAATCATTGAAAAAACCATTGTTGAAAATCATTGTAAAAACTATTGTTGAAAATCATTGGAAAAACCATTGTTGAAAATCATTGTAAAAACTATTGTTGAAAATAATCGTAAAAGCCTTGCTTGAATTAATTACAAACATTTCATTTGTAGACAAAACCGAAGATGGAAAAACAAAAAATTTTTAAATCTAACTAGAGGACCCAAGAGACGTTTTTCTGTTCAAACTTTGAAAGTTAAAAAGTTGAAAAACTTTAATAAACTATCAAGTGTTTGAACCTTCTTGTTGACAAAACTAATTGAAAAGAAAATGTTTTAAGCTGCTTGGTGTCAGAATGCATATATTTATTAAAACTTGATTTATGTAATGAACACTGAGTAGCTGTTTTATTAAATATTTTTTCTCGTGTAACTGAATGATCTTTATAAAATTAACGATTTGTTCCTTCAGCCATACTCAAAGGATAAAAATCGTCCTCAGATATTAAGTGTAAGAAACTTAACTGCCCCATTTAAAACAAAAGGGAAATCCCACTGCAACGTCCCCCATATCACGTAGTGAGAAGCAAAGGGATGCAAGTGGCAAAATTAAAACTTTGGAGATAACCAGTACAAATGGTAGGCGAACCTCTCCTCTGTCTCGAGGCAAGAGATTGTATTAGTAGCCCTGGTAGACGCTGCTGTACAGCATGATTTAGAAAAAGTTTTAACGAAAGCCTACCTAGGATCTGATCTTTAAACACGTTTTATTTGAAACTAAAAATAGTCCACTTACATCCCTTTGCACCTTATTGCCTCATATGAAAAAGAATAAAACAATCGAAAGGATATCATTTGAAAAAATGATAAAGGTAAAAACCGTTCCCTGAATAAGTGAAAACGACTCACCCCCCCCCCCCCCCCATCCCGATATAAAATAAACATTCTTCAACTTACATGACTAATTTCTTTAAAATCCAAAAACAATTCTTTGCAATTTAAAATATTTCGCGAAATAAACAAAAAATACAATAAATTACATTAACAAAAGCTTTAAAATGCAAAAAAAAAATAATAATCTCGCAAGTCTATTGTTTATGGTCAAAGTCGTCCAGCCACCACGTAACTGTAATCCAGCCAATCAGTGAGCGAAGCAAACTCTGACCGATTAGCGGTCCGATCTTTTGAACGAAAACTTTTAAATCCCATACTCTCGCTAAGCATTCTCACTTGATATCTTTCTCTGCGTACGTGAATGATCTTCATATATTGTCAAATTTGTTATCTTTCCGCAAAGACAAAAATCTTCCATTGCACTGATCTTTTGTGTACAGAACTAACCTGTTATAATTTATCTGGACGAAAATAAAATTTGTTTCGTGTTTGAACTCCACCGTTTTTTCCTTTAATAATGAATTGATTACTTTGATAATCCTTAAAGTATTCTTGCCATTGGTTCCAAAACTCGAATGGATTTGTAAGCCGAGAAACAAATGTTGCTAAGTACGGTGTTTTTGGTTAGTGAAAGAAATTCGATTTCTTCCAGTATTTAACTTTAAAATAGTATGTCACGGGACATAAAATCGTTGCTTTCAAGAACTTAAGGCGTCACTCTCTTTCTCTCTACGTTTTATCTATTCTTAATTGACATATCACAGTAGGAAATTTCATTACAAAAAGCAAAGCTGGCTTTCTTACTGTCCTTTGGCAGTGGGTTAAATATTTATTTCAGTTGTCGCTCAACAATAAATGGAAATAAATATTTATCATTTGGGAGATATAACCATCCAATGTTTTAATTAATTAATTAATTAAGAAAAACGTTTTCGATTCTACCCATGTATATATATATATATATATATATATATATATATATATATATATATATATATATATATATATATATATATATATATATATATATATATATATATATATATATATATATATATATATATATATATATATATATATATATATATATATATATATATATATATATATATATATATATATATATATATATATATAAACCATGCTTGAGACTCCTTATTACACAGAAAAAATTTTATCAAAATCGGTCCAGCCGTTTAAAAGCCTTATTGTGACAAACGTTCGCAAATAAGAAATATATATTTTAAGATATATAAAAATCTCATGTCACGGTTTGAGTTTTAGCTCTCCTCAAACGGCGCGACCGATTTTTATGAAAATTTTAGTAGGTATGATAATAGGTCTTAAAGTATATTTCATACCGCTTAGTAGTTAGAGTGTCCTTATCCGAATTTTTTTGGCTACCAATAATCAAAATGACCTCTGGTAAAACATGGAAAACCCTCAGTGGTTTAAATTTTTTATTTGTTGGTATGTTTTATTGTTTACAATTTTGGTTTGTAATTGTCCTTCGTTTCCCTTCTTTTCCCATGCTATCTAGAAAAACTTAAATCATATTACTAAATTTGATATTTGTTCTGGTCAAGGGATTCCTATTAATGTGAGTTGTGGCCCGCAGGTAAAAAAAAGTTCTTCACCGCTGGGTTAAATTATTCAAGTATCAGCAATGAATATTTGCTTGTTAGTTAGTGAACAAACGAAGGGATATGGTAGGAGTCAGAGTCAGGAATTGGTTCTTTTTCTCTCCAGCTTCATAGCCCTGGTAAAATATTTATGATTTAAATTCATTTCATTTTGATTCAGTCATATTTATCTCTGACTTTCGTCAATGTTAAGTCTACGAGATATGGTATTTCTATATTTATTAATAACATTTTTCTCTATTTCTTGTCACCAAAAACTGAGAATGTATTCAGAATCTACTCCATTTTTTCAAGTTTTGGTGACGTAAAATAATTTTTCGCGTTGTCATTAATGTTTAAAAAAATTAACTGTCGAAAAAATGCCCTTCTTTTGTAAAAATGTTCTTCATCAAGAGCTTTTTCCAACAAATCTTTTTTCTTAAACAAATCCGCTTTTGAATTCGCATCTTATATTTGCCTTAAATTTTTCCCGCAGGCGCTAATAAAAAGTGTTTTGAACTGTTCAAAGTTGAACGAAAAATTATTCAAAACAAAAAATGAAATACCGGAATGAGGCGTCATCAAGGAGATCTTTAAAAAAAAAAAAGTTTGTTTAAATCAAACGATTGGTTAAATTTTTTTTGGGGGGGGGGGGAAGCACATAGGTCGACCGACAGACACATATTTTCCCCATCTCAAACCCCTACTTTCTAATTTGATAGTTATTTAATTATTTTATCTATTTTTTGACTTTTTTTGAGCAATCACGATTGCTTATTGTTCTCATTTGACTGTTTTGATGTCCTATGATTTTATTTCCCCCCCTCCCCGCCTCCCTCTGCAGCACCACCGTCGGCCGGCCTCACGATGCTGCTCCTCTAGCAAAAACCCTCTTTAGGTTGCGTCCATATCCTACACACACGCGCATACGCACAAGCACCTACACACACACACATACAGCTACACATACAAACACTACATACACACCTGACACCTACACATATACATAATTACCCAAACACTCATGCCTGCACACAGACACAAACACACATGCCTACATACACATACCCACCCCCACACGCAGACACACATACACACAACTACCCACACACACACACAACTACCCCCATACATACACAAACACACATGCCTACACACACATACACATACCCCCCCCCCATACAAACAAACATATCCCCCCCACACACATACACACACGCCTACATACACACACATACACATACCCCCCATACAAACAAACATATTCCCCCCCCCCACACACATACACACACGCCTACATACACACACACACACACTCGGGATTGCGAAAAACATAATTTGAATTCAAGATGTCTAAATTCAAATTGATTTTTTTTATACTAAGCAATATTTTTACGATACATTAACCTTAGCCCATTAATCCACCTTTCATGTCCTTATTTATCTTATTTTACTTTGGCGAGAAAGTAGGCTAAAAATGAACTCAAAATATCGTCTGTAATCAAAAAGCAATATTATTAAAAAAAGGAAAAGATAAAACATCGTGATATGAAAGTGAAATTCGGAACTCCAGCGCTCGAATACGCTACCTTGCGGTGATTTACAAAACTGCCGATGAAACTACAACATTGCCCCGTTGCGTTCTACGTGTGTCTGTTGACGTAACCACAGGCAGTTTGTTCTGAGTATTTATTAACGCAATCGATGAGTCTTAGTTTGCTTTCAGCTACAGAAATTAATTCGTCCCTTAGTAGTATTCTCTAGCTTCTCAAAATAATGTTAGTTTTCCTTATTTCCTTCTAAAATATGAGTTGATTGAAAATGGTGAAAGCGAAAACTGGATTAACAAACTTGGATAACGTTATACAAGGTAAAAAAATTTATTGTTTTGTATGAATTTGTAAGAATATGTGTTTTTTTTAATCTTAAATTAATTTAACCAACCATCTTTTACAGCAGCATTTAGTTGGAATGGACGGTATGCAAAATATTTTCTTGAATATATTATCGTAGAACAAGATGAAAAATGTTTCACCGAGAAAGAATATACTTTATTCCTTTTATTCTCAGCTGAAAGGTTTCGCCAAATTTGTTTAGGGTTATAGTTTTAGTATTGTGCGAGCAAAGTAGCCTTGGCGAGATTTCGCGTTTTTAGTTAAACCATTTTTAATTTTTATCATTAGTGGAATAAAATGGTAGTAAGATTACAGAATTCGATAAGTAAAAAGAAATAATGGTCAATCAACTGAAAAGAAAACTACCACCATATATCAGTAAGAATTCTGTAGATGATTTGCATAACTTGACATAATTAAATCGTAACTCAGAAATTAGAAAAATCGAAACAGAAAAATTTTAAATTAACCGATTCGGGTATTCGAGAGAAATAACTCGAATACCCGACAAATACAAAACAATAAGCGCTACCCAAGCAAGGTAAAGAAGTATCATCTTCTTTCGATAATAATTTGTAATGTCATATTGAATTTTCTAGCATTAATTGTTATTCTTGTCAGGCCACAATTATTATTTAGTTTTATCAAGAATTGATAAATATCGAATTCACCATCGTGGAAATAGCTGCTTAGAACTACGAACTACGTAGTTTGCATTAATCTTTGACGTTTAGTAATGCTTCTTGAATTCTCATTTCTTTCTACGTGGGCCAGAATATCCACAAGACTTTGAAAATTAATTTAAAAAGAATAAAGCGAAAAATATCATACATACGAACAAAAATCATAACACTTTTAGCATTTTCTTCGTTACCACATGCGTTTGTTTTAGTTTTTAAGTCGGCCATTAGACAGTGACTGCAGTGCCCCCTTTAGTTCGTTGGAGTTGCGAATATACTTTTTAATTTTTAATTTATCGTCTGCTAATGCTTAATTTTATAATGTTTTTTAAACATGTATTGGCATCTGTTAGAGTTGTTTATGTTCTAAAGATTTTGTAGGTTAATTATTGCTATTCGGTGGTTCATTAATATCTTTTTTGTGAAGTAAAATGCCTTCTAATTTTTTGTACATAACAATGTCTATGTGCGCTGGCTCTAATGTAATAAACGAAATCTTGAGATTAAGATCATTCAGAGCTGCGGATTGATACAATTTTTCATTTCCTTTCAGTTACAAAATTACTAAACAAGTAATTTAAAACGTATTAATATATTTTGCAACAAAAAATTGAGTAAAACAGTAAAATTTCGGTTGAAAAACTGTTTATTAAATTTTTAGATTATAAATATTGTGTTTAATAGCGCCATCTAGAGACAATTTTTTTGTGTAAGTGCTAACAGTTCACGGAACATAGTTCCTAATTTCAATTACTAATTAAAACTTAATGAGACAGTTCCAGCGTGTGGACATTGTATTTTTCTATTGAGTTCATCATTTACAATAGATTTCAAGCAAGTTCACGTAGTCCCCAAGATTGGTAAATGAACTTGAACGATATTTGCGCTTGGCCCATAGACTATTAGTTGTAACTACTTTTTTTTTTTTTTTTTATAAATCGGTGATGCTCATATGACACGTTTCATACCTGCCTACCTGATTTGAAATGGAATGACTCACTAACAAGTTTTCATTTAAGTCAAATTTCGTGGGTCTCAAAATTTTACCTCATACTTTCTCTAGAAGGAGAGGTATGATCTAAATCTAAATTGTGCCATCCTTTGACACAACTGACCCTAATTTTGTTTAACATCATCATTTTCAAATTTGTTATAGTACTATTTATCATTTTGCTGTGGTAATATTGAAATTCATAATTCTATATGCATTGCATGGGCCCAGGGACATTCGCTTATGTTTTCCTTATATAGTTAAGACGTTGATCCATCATCTTAGTCTCATGATTTTATCTACTTGAGAGAGAAGCTTGGAGATTAATAATGGTGCGAATGCTGATTGCTGGCAGCAAGATGATGCTCTGCCTTCATTTATCTATTTTATGAATGTTTTCTCGGCAGAAATGTGATAAGAAGTAAGTAATGGTTGAAAGATGAGTGAGTTATTTGCAATTGTAACACAATCTATAAATTATTTTAAGTCAACAAAAGATGTGTCGTAAATCTTCAAGTTATAATTGAGTCATTTATTGCAACGTAGACCAGTAGTTTAAGTGTGGGATTATTTTTATGTCTGACGATTGAAGAAAATGTACTTTGAAAACATTTGAAAATAGTCCGAGTGAGAAAGAAGGAAAGGAACAAAACTTTCTGTCCTAAAACTTATAGTTGAGTACATAAAAATGTAGTTCGAGTGGCTAACTAATTTTAAATGACTCGTTGGTTAAATATTTAAAAAGTCCTTGAATGCAATGTTTATTTTTTCTATTGTCTAGAACTGTTAAAGACAAATGTAGACTTGAAAATTTAAAATAGTAAAGTTAATAGAAGTAAATAAAAGAAAAAAAATTTTAAAGAGATTATTTTATAATTAGAAAAGTAGGGGAAGGGGGGGGGGGGGCACATGTGAACATTTTTTCGTTTCTTATTTTCTCAAAACTTATTATCAATTTTTCAGAGCAAATGTGTTTGCTCGCTTGATTAAGTAGTCTTTTCTTTGAGCCCTGGATCTTTTTCATATTAAAAAAAATATTTTTTTAACTTTATGGAATTTTAAAAAATTCTCCTCAATCATTCTCATTTGCCCTTATGCTAAAACTTAAAGACATAAATAAAACAAATAACTAGCAGAGAAACATTGATTTTTACACCATTTTTTTGGAAACGTGCAGCAGAATGCAACTATTAGAAAAAAAATTAGAATTCCGTAAGACCTTTTAGTGCAGTCAAATTTGGAATTGGCGCCTCTTATGTCAAATGACAAGAAGAAATCAAGATAATATGATGTCATAAAACTTTTTGTTTCTTTCTTCTTACGCGTTAATTTTCTTCTTGTTTTTATCAATTATGTCCTACAAAGCAAAATCAATGCTTATATTAATATGTCATTTTTCCTTAATAGAATATCTTTCCCCTTACTAAAAATAAAAAATAGTAATTTCTAGAAGAAAAAAATGCTGTGGTTAATAGTTTAACTTTACAGAATGCAAAATGCAGAATATATATATATATATATGTATTACAACCATACACATTCATTAGATTTTTAATAAATAATCTTATTTGCCTTGCTAAATTTTAAAACAGTTGCAATATTATTTAAAAAACATAGGAATACGATATAATTGATGGCCACACGTGTATTCATAAAATTTTTTTTTTTCATATGTAATATTAGTCTGTTAAAATCTTTGAGCATAAAATTATTATGAAAGAAAATGCATAGTATGAAACATGAACTGCAAAGTGTACGTCAAATGAAAAAAAGCTATATTTTATAAAAGTACAGTTGTTGAGGTCGAATAGTTTAAATCAATCTTTTTAAAGCGACGACGACGACATTAAGAAAGAGCATTGTCATTGATATATATTTTCCGAAAAAAAAACTACATCTATAAACCATTAAAACTGATATTAAATTATTCCTCTGACACAATAAGAATTAAACTATTTTAATGTAAAAATTTTAATCGCAATGGGAGCAGAATTTAAAATTTTTTTTATAAATGCTATTTTACATTTCAATGGTTCATTTGAGTTTAGCAATGTCCTTTTTTGAACTAAGTATTTTACGTTTCAGGTTGTTTACTAATAAATTAGATGCATTCATATATAAAATTAGTTGTAAATTGAAAATTACTCCTTTTTTCGCTTCTTAAATTTTCTCAAGAAATAAAATGTTTCGAGTTAACAGGAATAAAAACAATGAACTATCTCCTACTTAAAATGTATTTATTTACGATTTCTTTTGATAGCTATTCAGCACTTTCAAAAATAAAATCAGTGTCCACAAACTTTAATTTGAATTTTTAAATAATTTAAAAATCTTTTTAAGTATTATTAAATCTTCTTGAAGCATTTATTTATGTCAGAAAAAGATTCCGAAATAGTGTCTTTAGACTTACAGAAATCATGCTTTAAAAACTTTTCATGAAAAATACTTACTTCTAGATGTTATGAAATCATTTCCTAGAGAAGAGAATTCTGACTGCAATAAAGAGGTTCTATGTTCAAATCTCGGTTCGGGCATGGATGTACTTTATCTCTCCTGATCTTGTTTTTCTTTGTGTGAATGTGTTGTTATGCTGTGAATTTTTGACAACCCTATAGACGGGTTGTGGCGTGTATGTAATATAGAATTAGAAATTCCTACCAATGTACTGTTTGACCACGGATTGTATGTAATTTGGCAAGTGGCCAAGTTAAGACGATTCCATCTTAATGAATCTAGTAGGGGATAAGGAAAAATAGCGATGGGATTTTGATACACGCGTTTCATAATTTCACTAGGGCCGTTTTTATTTATTGTCTTAATTGAGGTGAAAATGAGTTTCTATTTAAACAATAAAAAGAAAATAAAATGTTTTCATTTCGTGCAGAAATGTAAAAGCATAATGGTAACCTCTAAATTATGTCTCAAACAAAATAAATCAATTAATTTTTGAGTGAGAATATAGATAAAATATAGTTTTGACTTACAAATTATTGCAGTGAATAAATTGTCATTAAACAAAAACTGAGTCGAAATAATTAAGAGGCAAACGCGCACATCTATAGCAGAGAAACTACCATCCCTGGAAGGTAATTGACGTTTCCATTTCCGCCTGTAAATCAAATATTAGCCTTTCCATACAATCGAAGGTCTGAAAGTACTCTACAAGCAACGCACCTCAAATTGCCAGCTTAGCTAGCACAAGACAACAACAATAACCTTGAGTTTAAGAAACATATTTTTCAATATGAACGGATTCAATAGTGCAAAGAAACAATTAACAATTAGTGTACGGTACACTAATCTATCTTTCAATTTTACATGAAAACATTCCGTAACAAAGTTTGCATCTCTTTCTAATACCATTAAATGTTATACTACTGCGTTCTTAACTGATGTTCAATGAAAACTCAATAGCGTTGCCATCTTTTACTGCACTGATTTAATTCTTCATGAAGTAATGTTTCATAAAATTTTTAATTCATTCTTGATCTTATATTAGAAAGTCACCATCTGTCTATTACCATTAATTGCGTTTAACTGCGCTCTTAACCGATGAGTAACAAAATATGTAACTCAATCGTGTCGCCGCCATCTTTTAATGCACTGACTTAATTCTTTATGAAGTAATTATTCATGAAATTGTTAATATTCATTTTACACAGAAATTTGATGTGAGAAAATCATTATGTCTGTCTAATACCATTACCTGTTATACATATGTGTTCTTAACCGATTTTTAACCACATTTGTAACTCAAACGTGTAGCCAACTTGTTCTACATTCAATTAATTCTTCTTGGATCATGATTTATCACTGAAAGTTTGAGTATGTTTTGAACTTAAGACTAATGTTTCCTTTACGTTATTTAGTAAAATAAAAAATAAAAAAAAACTGGACTTAGCAGTGGAAAAGGGTCATCTAGAAACTCTTTTAATAGTTTGCTCATAGCTAAGATAACACCTCTTATAAACATATTTATTTATTTATTTTCACATTTCTATTATTTTGCAAAGGGTAAATTCCTATAAAGTTTTCCTGTGTCTGAAATAGGTATTTAAAAATCCTTACACATACACCAATTTTTGATTTAAACAAATAACAAATTATGGGCATAGTAAATAATTTTTTTCCAAAATTTAATTGTTATTGAACTTTAATTGTTATGATGCAGTTCTGGTTCAAGAAAAAAAAATTCTCACGGTGCTGGAACTCAGAAATTACGCATTTAAATATTTGAAATTGTTATGAATTTTCAACTATGATTTATATGTACATGGTGTTCCGTTTTAACCTGTAAGACCTCTCACCTCTATTTTCGCAGCCGTTAGTCCTAGATGCATACTTCCTATTGCAAAAATGTTCATAATCAGATGCGGAGTTTAGATATTGAAAATTTGAAGCAAAACAAAAAAATGAGTAAAAATATTTTAACTTTCTATACGGGCCCCAGGTCCCCTAACTATAATATTACTGACAAAAAAAATTGACATTTGTGCGACCAAAATTAAAGGAGATATTCCAGTTTAAGTTTAATGGGCCCATGAAGAAGATAAGGTTGGAACTTAACGCCTTTTTATAATGCCATGTTGTCAAAGTAAACGATCTGATGTGTGCATCACATGACATCCTTTTACGCCAATTTAATGATTATAGTAGTGCCTCGGAGTAAGCAAAGAAGCACTTTAAATATTTTTCTTCCAAGTTTGTAGTGAATTGACGAAAAAAAAAACGTTTTATGCAGATTATTTTTTCCAATATTGGACATCTTAATGTGATTCAATGGTTAACTCTCTAAATATCGCCACTAGTGGCCAAAATGAAATCAAAATTTAAAAAAAAAGCCAAATTTGTTGCCAAGTTGGCAAAAAAACATGGCGACCAAAAGATTGGAGATACGTCGACAAGTGTTTGCCAAATTAAAACACCACTTGAGTTTGCATTGATATTAACAATGATTTTCCCCAAAAAAGGTATAAAAGACACCCTTAGTAACTTCCGAATGCAACCAAAAGGGGAGGGGTGCACAACTGGATCCCACTAGGAGTCTACATACCAAATTTCAACTTTCTAGGACATACTGTTGTTGAGTTATGCGAGATGCATACGAATATACACTCATACGCACATACGTACGCACATACATATATATACACATACGCACATACATACCTACATAGAGACGTCACGAGAAAACTCGTTGTAATTAATTCGGAGATCGTCAAAATGGATATTTCTGGTGGTTTTGTTGAAAAAAAAAAACTTGATTCAGGGGCGAGCAAAATGGAAATTAAGGCCAATTTTTAGGTCAAAATTTTTTCGCGAATACAATACTTCCGTTACTTCGTAAAAGGAAGTAAGTATTTATATTTTTCATTGCTATTCGAAAATAAATGCAACTGTTATGCCATGATACGCAAAAGCACACTGCAAAACCTCGAACAATTTGAAAAACAGCATTCTATTCACACATATAATTTTATATATATACACACTTGTTAACTGCTATATTTTCCCCAAAAAAGTGTTTTTGACGGCGAGTGTAAAGTGTTGTAAGTCGCAAAACGCTGCGTTACATATTTCGGTGAAAATTGGTCGTACGAATTTCAAACTTTTTGTTGTTGGAATTATTTTCAATGGATAATATTTACCTAAATATTTGTTTTGGGAATCTGGGGCCCGTATAAAAAGCTAAATTTTGTATTTTTTCTGACCATTTTTTATAAAATTTGTTTAAGTTTAATATTTTTAAAAAATTGCTTAAATTGGTGCGCTTTTATTGTTTACATTTCTTGACGATGACATCACAAATGATGAAATGCCATTTTGTGTTGCCATTCACAGAGCAAAATATTTAATTCGCATCTTTACTCACATGTATTGGCAACGATATGGTTGATAGCAAGCGTAGAGCGCAATTTAAATTCGATTCCTGAATATCATAACATGGAAACGCTGTACAAAGATGCGTGAAAGAGCATCATTTGTGACGTCATCAAGACCACGCCTTGTTTGAAAAATTGGACACTTTAAAAAATTAATTTAAAAAAAAAAATGTTGGGAAAATAAAAGAATTTTCTGGGTCCATGTTATTTATTTTATTTTATTTTTATTTATTTATTTATTTTTTATTTATTTATTTATTTATTTATTTATTTTTTTGCTTATTCTATCGATTTCGTGACTAAAAGTACTACTTTTGCCTGAAGGAAACAACCCCATTGAAAGTATGCACTTAAGAACAACGGTTGCGAAAATTAAGGTCTTGCAGTTTAAAACGGAACACCTTGTATATATATTTGCTGAACATTAGAACACATTGGCTTGACCAGTTATTGTCACACTTACTTAGTTATGAACATACTAAAAACTAGACACCTTTCAACTTACCAATTCGAGTGACAGTGCAGTTAAATATATATATATATATATATATATATATATAACACTGACAATGGCTTTTAAGAAATTTTCTAAGAAAAAAAAGAAAAAAAAAATAGATAAAAATAAAAGAAAAAGAAAAAAATAATAAAGAAATATTTTTTGCTGTTGCTATTTTTATTTATCGTCTGCCAAAGTTGCTCATGTGTTTTAATCTTTTCGAAATATTAATTTTAAGTAAGAAAGGCCAAGATATCAATTATTTCGTTATGTGAGCCCCGTAACTGAAATACTATATTTAACTTGCCTAGTTAGAAACACAGCAGCTCAAATTGTCCTCTAATGTCTTAAGTAATGAGAAAATTATACTTATATGATGGTAAAAAAGCTATGAAGTGAGTACGTACAAACAAAACTGTCATGTGATTAAAAGCAGCAATGGCTTTAAGAATGAAACCCTTTGAAAAACTAAATGCAAAAAGAATTGCATTTTTTCCTTTTTTTTTTAATGTGTGTAAGGGTGCTCTAGAAAAATAAATCTCTAAGAATTTACTGATGGCGTTCCTGGAATATCGATTACTAATTTAATACTGACAATACAAGACAAACACCTGAAAATTATTAATTGGGTGCCCCCAAAACTAGTCATTCACTCAAATGTGAAACTTTCATATGTCTGTTATGGATGCAAGGAAAATATTACCTAATTCAAAAATACTTTTAAGTTTCAATAGCGTGTATATTTGATAAGAAAAAAGTTTTTTTTTAAATATTTTTTTATTACATTAGCTTAGTGTTCAAATCTAATAAATTCAATACACAGACTGGAAATTTATAACTCTTCGCAGTTTGTTTTTCATTATAATAGAGAGTAAATCTGAAATTCAATTAAAAAATAACGTTCAAAATACCTCGCAAACAATCTTTTCGCAAAGACTAATTCTTTTTTTCTCTCAAGTTTAATCAAAAAATAAGTGTTGTGTTTCTTATATTATTTAATTTATTCATTATAAAAGCAATAGCGCAAAGAAAAAATCGACATTAAGCAACTGGTACGAAAGTTTCAAAACCCACTGAAGCAAAGCTAAATAATTTACGCAACGCTTCTTTTCTGATAATATGCGTAAGAACACCGGGGGAGTTGAGGGAAAAAAAGCAAAATATTTAAAACAAAGAACCTTTTTTAAATCTGTTTAATGCATGTGTACTTGCTTCCGTGAGTTAACCCACGATTATTCAGTCTTTAGCAATTCATTTAAAAAATGTTTCTCATTTATAACATAAACCAGATTTCTCTGGAACTAAATTTCTCTGACATGTTTTTAATCAGAAATATTATGTAAAAGAGTTTTTATTTAGTTCAATACCTCTAAAGAGCATCTAAACAAGGTTTTTTATTCTTATTATTGCTTAAATTCTTTCAGTTTTTCTGATACATAGCGTTGGAAAATGGGTTATTTGAAATGCTTATTATCATAGCAAGCAGATTTTTCTTGGAATTTTTAGCTATCGCAAGTTTATAAATTGGTTAACAAATCCCAAACCCAGTGAAAATAAAAACGCGTACTTTATATTTGAAATTATTTTTTTAACTTTAAGAAAAGCAGTAAAAAGTGTTAAAGCCTAAAATATTTTCTAGAGTAACTAATTATTAACCTTGCACGATTTCATATTCTTTAAGTCATCTAATGGTTGATTTCACTGTTGCTTTTTGCAGGGAAAAAAGGAATGTATGAAAATAATCTTAAAGGTAAACAATTATTTTATATTAGGTTATTAATTTTTAAAAAGTATTCATCTTTTATAGTTTTGGTGCTGTTATAAATTATTTGATGATGTTTACTATTGCGCTTACTGGTCATTTAATTTAATATAAAATACGTAAAGTAAAGCGTAAGAAAAACTAAATACTAGAGCTAAAAGTAAAATTAAACACTTTTTCTGTTTGTAGGAAAATTCAGTTATGCATAAAAATATTATATACGAATACAGAAAAAAAAATCCCTTAGCCTACTTTTTTCCTTAA